>NC_142081.1:102958533-103134783 GCF_054644295.1 Miniopterus natalensis | reverse complement strand
ATCAATACTTCTACTTAATTGATCTATCACTGAAATTTACTTTCCTCATTAGCAAAGGGTCCAAGCAGTCCATTCCATTAACAGAACTATATCACCAGGGCTCACCCAACAGCTGAAAAAAATCAAAGAAACTCAGGGCTTTGTAATAAAGTAGCAATGTTTTCAACATTAGCCACAAATAAATCAGCACCTACATGTCCCAGAGTAACTGAGAGGGGGAAATCTAACTTACAAAATAGACACTGGAAGACATCATAAAAGATCAGATTACAGTGTCTTGCCTGGCCTGAGTGGCTCAGTTGGTTGAGTGTTGTCCTGTGCACCAAAAGGTTGCCAGTTCGATCCCGAGTCAGGGCACATACCTGGGCTTCAGGTTCAATCCCCAGTTAGGGCAATGTACAGAAGGCAACCAATCAATGTTTCTCCCTCACATCAATGTTTTTGTCTCTCCTTTCTCCCTTCCTCTAAGCATGTCCTTGGGTGAGGATTAAAAAACAAATGATCAAGTTACAGTGTCTTAAATAATAGTAACCAAAGTTAGATCCATCCTGCAAGTTGTATTCCTACAGAGATGAGAGAAACAGAGGCAACTCAGGAATTTCCTTAGAGAAGGGATGTAGGTAGAAATATCTGGTTGAGAGAGAGGTAAGAAACTAGTCTTAAATTGTGTTTGCCTAGACTTTACATAAAAATTGAGAGGCATCAAGGCAAAAGCTTCCTGGCTGGCAAAGGTCTGCCTGAGAAAGATGTCTCATGCAGTATTGGGGAATGACTCAAAACAAGAATCCAGATGGCTGCCCTCTGATCTCTATTACCAGAGCCCACAACCCTGGATTCCATTCACACTGCTCTAGTTCACTCTGCCCTCCCTCTGCCGGATTCCAAGGACTTGAAAAAGCAGACCTTGGTGCGCATATTGGTCATGTTCAAACACACCCATCTCCAGAAGGGGGAACAGCAAGCTGTGGAGTGTGAAAAACTTCACACGAGGTACTCAACACCAGTCACAAACAGCATTTGACATTGGCCTGCAATAGAGACCATCCAAAAGACTGGGAGTCCTAGCAGATCTACCTAATACATAGAAACAAATCCAAGCAGGCAGCCAAAATAGGGAGACAAAAACCAAGCCCCAAAGCAAAGAACAAAAGAAAAATCCAGAAGAAGAGCTAAATGAAATGTAGATAAGCAATCTATCAAATATAGAGTTCTGAATGCTGATCATAAGATAGTTCAACAGCATGAGAAATGTATGGAAACTACGAAGGAAATTAAGGATGACATAGTAGAAATAAATAATACAGTGGAAAGAATAAACAGCAGATTAGAGGAAGCTGAGGACTGCATCAGTGAATTAGAAGACAGGATAGAAAAAATTACTCAGAGAACCAAAAAGGATAAACAATTAAAAAACAGGAGGACAGTTTAAGGAAGCTGTGGAACAACATGAAATGTAGCAATATTTGCATCATAAGAATGCCAGAAGATGTAGAAAGTAAGCAAGAGTTAGAGAATCTGTTTGAAGAAACAATAGCAGAAAACTTCCCTAACCTGGTAAAGGAAAACGTCACACAAGTTCAGGAGACACACAGAGTCCCAAGCAAGAAGAACCCAAAGAGGTCCACACCCAGACACATTATAATTAAAATGCCAAAAATTTAAGACAAAGAGAGAATTTTAAAGGCAGCAAGAGAAAAGCTACTTTTTACCTACAAAGGAGCTCCCATAATGCTGTCAGCTGATTTCTCATCAGAAACTCTACAGGACAGAAGGGAATGGCATGAAGTAGTCAAGGTAATGCAAAACAAGGATCTGAAGTCAAGACTACTCTATCTAGCAAGACTATCATTCAAGAGATGGTGAAATAAAGAGCTTCTCAGACAAAAAAAGCTTAAGGAGTTTATCACCACCAAACCAGCATTGCAAGAAATGTTAAAGGGATTGCTGTAATAAGAAACTGTAATAGAGAGAGAAACATAGGCATAAAGAATTAAAATGTCAATAGATAAGTACCTATCAATAATAACCTTAAATATAAATGGATTAACTGCTCCAATTAAAACATAGACTAGCTGAATAAATAAGAAAATAAGACCAAAATATATGCTGTCTACAAGAGACCTACCTCAGAGGAAACAATGAGTAAGTAGCCTTGCATCTACTAGGTGAGCTATTAATCCCCAACCTGTATGAATTGCTTTACATAAACTCACTTCCTTCAGCTTCTCTGAGGATAGAGCCCTGCCTTGGTCATTTGGCTCTGATCAAGTTTAGCACCTGAACTTTGAGTGCACTGGAAAAAAAAAAAAAAAAAAAAACACAACTTCTTGAGAACTTTAAAGGAGAGATCAGCAGCAATATAGTCATAATAGGGGACTTTAACACCCCACTGACTTTATTGGATAGATCTTACAGACAAAAAATCAACAAGGAAACAGTGATTCTAAATGACACACTAGATCAGGTGGATTTAATTGACATTTACAGAACATTTCACCCCAAAGCTGCAGAATATACATTCTCCTCAAGTGCACATGGGACAATCTCAAAGATAGACCATGTTAGGACACAAACCAAGGCTCTACAAGTTCAAGATTGAAATCATATAAAGCATCTTCTGGACATTTACACCATGGAATACTATGTAGCTGTAAAAATGAAGGATCCCTTACCCTATGAGACAGCATGGTGGGACCTGGAGAGTATTATGCTAAGTGAAATAAGCCAGTCAGAGAAAGACAAGTATCGCATGATCTCACTCATATTTGGAATATAATGAACAAAATAAACTGAGGAACAAAGTAGATCCAGAGACAGAAGCATGGAACAGACTAACGAATATCAGAGGGAAATCAGGGGTGTGTGGGTGGGTGGGGAGAGATTAACCTAAGAATTTATATGCATAACCCATGGACACAGACAATAGTGTGGTAAAGGCCAGGGGAGGGGATCAATGGCAGAAAAAAGGGGGGCATTTGTAATACTTTCAACAATAAAGATAAATTTTAAAAAATTAAGAGGCATCAATTATCCATTATTTTTAAAAATGAGATGTTATGGAGGAAGTTAATAGCTAAAGTCACCTCTTGGTCCTACCATGATGAGATTTAAAAGAAAGAAGAAAGAGAGAGAGAGAGAGAGAGAGAGAGAGAGAGAGAGAGAGAGAAAGTGAAAGTGAAGGAAGGAAGGAAGGAAGGAAGGAAGGAAGGAAGGAAGGAAGGAAGGAAGGAAGGAAGGAAGGAAGGAAGGAGGGAGGGAGGGAGGGAGGGAGGGAGGGAGGGAGGGAGGGAGGGAGGGAGGGAAGGAAGGAAGGAAGGAAGGAAGGAAGGAAGGAAGGAAGGAAGGAAGTGAAGGGTGGGAAAGGAGGGGAGAGGGGAGGGGAGGGGAGGGGAGGGGAGGGGAGGGGAGGGGAGGGGAGGGGAGGGGAGGGGAGGGGAGGGGAGGGGAGGGGAGGGGAGGGGAGGGGAGGGGAGGGGAGGGGAGGGGAGGGGAGGGGAGGGGAGGGGAGGGGAGGGGAGGGGAGGGGAGGGGAGGGGAGGGGAGGGGAGGGGAGGGGAGGGGAGGGGAGGGGAGGGGAGGGGAGGGGAGGGGAGGGGAGGAGAGGAGAGGAGAGGAGAGGAGAGGAGAGGAGAGGAGAGGAGAGGAGAGGAGAGGAGAGGAGAGGAGAGGAGAGGAGAGGAGAGGAGAGGAGAGGAGAGGAGAGGAGAGGAGAGGAGAGGAGAGGAGAGGAGAGGAGAGGAGAGGAGAGGAGAGGAGAGGAGAGGAGAGGAGAGGAGAGGAGAGGAGAGGAGAGGAGAGAGGAGGAGAGGAAGAAAATTTGCTTCCAATGCCCAGGTTTTAAGTGCTTAATAGGACCAGAGGAAAAAATGAGTAAGCAGCTTTGCATCTACTAGGTGAGCTATTAATCCCCAACCTGTATGAATTACTTTAGATAAACTCACTTTCCTCAGTGTCTCTGAGGATAGAGACCTGCCTTAATCATTTGGTCCTGATCAAGTTAAGCACCTGCACTCTGAATGCACCCCAACTTCTGGTATACATCTCACTGGCTTTATCTCATTTCATTTTTAAAACAACCCCATGAAGTAGGTACTGGCAGAATCACCACTATGAGATGCCATATTACTCTTGTGCAGTCCCAGGAACAACACAGCAGCTCAATAGAGGCTAGTTATTCTTGTTACTATCCCCATTGTGTTCATCTGTTTCAAGCACAAAACAAAGGAATAATCCTGAGCATAACAATTAACATAAAAAATAAACCTCATGGAATAATATTTTCTTGGTATGTCACAACACAGGCAGACCACACCAGTCCCTTCTCCAGCCTCCCTTCATTGCAGTATCCTCAGGAGCTGGGCAGACTTTTCCTTTCTATCATCATCAAATAAATATGGCTGTTTGGTCAGAGCCATTTTCTGCTGCTGTTTGGAAAATGAAATCTCTCTGCTTCTGTTCAATGTATTGAACTCTCTAACCATGGCATCAATACCTTACACACTTCCCAACCTCCATCTTTTGTGTTAAAAATCAGAGAGGGATTGTGAGAAACTGCCGCAGTGGAAGCAAGTGGTGAAGAAAATGAAAAATTATCTGCTTGGTTCTCCAAGAAAGTTCCATTTTTAACATTTAGCCTCGCATTACTGCAAACACTGCAGAGCTACATGTATACTTGGAAAGACAGATTTCAGGAATGCCATTTCCTCTGCCACACCCAAAACAAGCTGAAGGGGTAGAGAGGCTTTCTGGTGCCAACACAGAGGTGAATGCCAGAGGTGACTCTGGATACTAATCCACCCTCATGGAGGCTGACTGTCCACTGTGTGGCTGAGAAGAAACCCTGGAGCCCCTCCTGAAGCAAAGAGGGGTGAGATGTCACCAGATGAGCAGTGTTCAAATCTGCAGGCTTCCAGAAAGAAGTGTATCGTCCAAATGTCACATAGACTTTGACCTAAGGATGAATCCTACACCATTTTTAACAGCACAGTTACTAAATTGGCTTAAGCTAATTTTAGAATTGGTTCTCATGTTTTAAGTACAAATGCCAAATACTGGCAAGAAAAGGTATAATGTAGAGCAAAAGGAAATCTGACTGGGGTTATCACAGAGAGCTAGCTAACCTCAGTTGCCTTTTGCTACTGAAAAATAAAAGTAATTTTCAAATACAATGAATATAAGAATCACCTGGGCAGTTTTCAAATGCAAATATTCAAGTCCACCCCTAATGATTCTAATTCCATTGGCTTGGCAACATCCCATCAGATATTAATTCTTTTCCCCTAGCTTTATTGAGATATATTTGACATCTAATGCATAAGTTTAAGGTTTACAACATAATGATTTGATATACAAGTATATTGCAAACTGATTACCACAGTAAGTTTCTCACACAGTTACATTTGTGTGTGTGCTGACAACATATAAGATCTCTTAGCAACTTTCAAGTATGCAGTACAGTATTGTTAACTATAGTCACTGTGCTGTACATTATATCACCGAAACTTCATCATCAGTAACTGGAAATTACTGATGGCACCCTTCTACTGAAGTTCATTTGTGGACCAGTGCTGAAGGGCAACCTATGTATGACTCAGTGGAATTGGCTGTGGAAGAAGCTTGAATCAAATTCTTCCCTGGGCCTTTTACCTAAGATTTCTCCTGAATGCTGGAGAGGAGACTACCGAAGTCCCCTCCAAAATTTCTACTCTTTTGTTCTGCTTGCTGACTTTTCCCTCAAAACTCTTTTAGATTTTAACATATCATCTAGTATTAGTCCCATTTAGAAAATAAGGAAAGAGACTCAGATAGGGGTTATAGAATTTTCCTAAGTTTTGATAAAAATTACATAATAACAGAATCAACATTCAAAATCACTGTATACCTCCCTGCTTTCCCTTCTCATTGTTTGGCCTATAATATCTAATATCAGCTAACAATTATGAGCCCCTTCCATGTGCTCTGTACTGACTACATTGTTTAGAATATTATATTTAATTCTAGTAAATAGTAATAAAAATGGGGGCCTAAAAGTTATTGAAAATATTTGAAAAAATTTTAATCAAGAAATTTTTTTTAATTGTTGACACTATTACAGATGTCCACCGTTTTCCCCCCTTTGCCCACCTCCACCCAGACCCCGCCCTCCCTTCCCTCTGGCTCTCACCACACTGTTGTCTGTGTCCATTTAATTAAAAATCTTAATATAGCAAAAGAAAAATTTTAACTAAAAGACATACATTCATTCTGGCCAAATGTTGATGGAATAAGATCAATAGGAATCTCTCTCAGGTAGCCTTTAGTCTTATTCTGGTTTAATGATGTATTAAGTTGACATCAAGCAATGGTAGAGCCTACAAGCAAATCTAATTCTGCCCCTACCTCCACCTCCCCAAGCAGGCAGACTTCCCCTAAGATCAATAAGGAAGGGGGATCATGAAAGAAGCATTCTGATTAGGAATTAAGGCTTGGAGGCAGATGACTGGAGAAAGAGTCAAAGGCTCAATCAAAGACACTCAGAAGTAAAATTTAGGAATTTTTGAAACCATCCCTACATGGCATTCTACCAAATTTGTAAGTTGAATATAATGGTAGCTAATGTATTGTTTAAAGTTACCTTTTTATTAAATTTATTGGGATGACATTGGTTAATAACATTATATAGGTTCCAAGTGTACATGATCTGTATGTTGTATTGTAAGCCCACCACCCAAAGTCAAATCATCTTCTGTTACCATATATTTGATCCCCTTTACTACCCCTCTCCCCTCTGGCAACCACCACACCGTTGTCTATGTCTATGAGTTTTTGTTTGTTTATTTTTCTTTATTCATTTGTTGCTTTCACTTTTATACCCCACATATGAGTGAAATCATATGGTGCTTAACTTTTTCTGTCTGACTTATTTTGCTTGGCATAATATGTCAAGGTCCATCCATGTTGTCACAAGTGGCAATAGTTACATTTTTATCTTTTAAAATGTACAAGTAAATTAAAGTAACCTCTCTCAGGTTTTCTCATAGGAGTAGAAGAAAAATGCATTAAAGCACATAGAACAGTGTCTAGCTCATTGTGAGTCCTCAAGCGAGCTGTTCTAATTTTATACAACACAAATGAGTCTAACAGCCATATGTAGGCTATTTTAATAAAACTTTACTAGCCACCTAGTGGCAACTGCCACCAAAGAAGGTGTTGGGGAAATATGATTAAAAACAAAATTTACTGCCAACCCAGAAAACCTTTCCACAAAGGTAAAGAGAAAGAAAACAGTTTTATTACTAAAAAACATTAAACCCAAATGTGATGCTTATCACAGACAATCTGCTAAGAGATTGCAAAGACAAAAAGAAATCTCTCCTTTTTATGTAGCCAGGCAGACACAACCCATTACGTACATATTCTCAAGATAAACAATAACTAGTCCTCAAGGAAGAAGACTTGGCAGCACCATCTGTCACACAGAGTTCATCCTAGATTCACCTAGTAATTGAGGTGACCATTTGTGTCAGCTGGATAGATTTTCCAAAGGAAAAATAAATTTCTCATATCTTTATGACTGGGGGAAGTTTTGGAGCCAGGCATCCTTTGAAGTACAACCCCTCCCAGAAACTGGTATATAGGGATGCTATCTTCTTTGATGATTATATTTCCATGAGTTGGTTCCCAGGTCCTTGAGAAAGACATTCTTGGGTCGTAAAACTGATAAGAGACTTATTTAGCTTTTTAAAAGGTTTAGATGCATTTCAAAGGATGATAGAGAAACTTAAATTTTTTTCTAAAATAAATCCTCCAAGAAAAGGGAGGAGAGTCTCTTCCTTTATTTTCAACAGGGAGAATTAAGCCTCTTATTTTTAATTTGCATTTGCTTTTACAAAGGCAGGTATCTGGGCGGCATTTAAAAATCTCTCTGGTGTCCTTTCCAGACATGTCAATTATTTCCTAGTAAGAAAACCACACAAAAACAAAGGCAATACAGAAATTAAAAATTTTCAAAGAACATATGGGTAGTAGAGAGGATATACAACATCCATTTTTTTATTGAGTTACAAGAGAGAACTATTACCTCTGAAAACAAAAATACTAAGTTGGCAAAATGTTAAGAGACAGTATTTTATCAAGGGCCATATAAAACTCAAGCACTGACTTCATAATCATCACAAGCTTTCTGAAAATTTTTTAAGAATATTAATATTGGCGTGCTCATCAAATTGGGTGATTAGATTATGTTGCTTTAATATTAAGGCCTGATTGACTGTTACATCATAACCTTTGTCCTTGGTGAGCACCACATTGCTGTGATCTTATGGGTGTTGTTGCTCTCCTAAGAAATGGCTGCATTGCAGAAAATAGTAATTCTCCTGTAGACATATACTTAGAGGGTACTCCGGGACCCTTCATGATGAAAGTACCTTGTAAATGTGAGATATTGCCACCATTTGGAGTGAGATCTAACCCTGGACGATGTCATAAACTTAATAGTGGGAGTTAAACCACCATCGTTTCCAAGTATTCCAGCCAATGTGTATTCTTGTCATAGCTCAAAAAGCATGGGCTGTCATTATCAGGATATCTGCTCACAGACCATGTTTTTCAGATCATAAAAGCACAGAACACTCTAAGCCTGGCTTATCCCCATCAAGTAGTAGATTTAAAGTATTACCCTTTAGAGAAAAAAAAAAGAAAAAAAAATATATATATATGATTTTACAATTCCACTTAAAATAGGCAAATAAATAGTACTTATGCAGTAAAATTTTTAACACAATACTTTGGTTTTTATTAATGCCAAGTATAATAAAGTGACATTCACTTTCCATTAATAAATAACTAAACTTCATTTAGTTTCTCATTATTTTTATGTCAAAAGATAAATCTTTGAAGTTTAGCAAGACACTATGCCCAAAACAATATTGTGCCTAAAATAAGAAGATGATATATTGTAAAATACATTTTTAGGTCTCATCATGGTAAAGAGTTCAGAAGGTTTCTAGTCACAAAAAGATAAAAACTACAACAAACACAGGTGACCTAATAAAAGTGTACACACAGGGAGGATTACCAAGCTACCGAGTGATTTACAAAGTCACAGTTCTGCACCTAGTATATTACTGTACTGCCTATCAAGTTCGACCCCCACCCAAGACTGCAGTGTTTAGCACTTTGTTCATAGGTTCTTGGAGCTTTAGATACCACTGGGGTTCTTTTGAGTAAGTGCATTCTTTGTTTCCTTCTGCCTGATGGGAATGGTGATATTCAAGAGGGCTAGATGGCGATGGATTTCATAGGGGAAATGCTTGCTTATAAGAAAACCTGTTCATGCTCTGGGACAGGCTGTCACTATTTCACGAGCTCCCTTTTCTGACCCTTGCCATATGCACCTAGTCTACACCTCAGAGCCTGCTCTGCAGATCTACACTCATTGCTTTTCTGTATCTATACCTCTCACTCCACATTTCCATTCTGGACCAACTGATGTAAACCATTTATTATGGAGACCAATGTATCCAAAGTGTTCATCAGTTCTGTCTCATCCCAAGACCTCCATGTGCATGGCTTTTTTATTATTATTATTAAAAAGTAGTCAAAAATAAGGTCTCTTGGGTAAAGAAAAACTTCCTAGTCAATAAAGTTTCATTCAAGCTGCATACTGGTGTCTTTCTGTAAAACAGAAAATGAGGGCCTGGCCGCTCAAATTCAAAATTCCACCTCTCAAAATCCTGATCTTCCCTGAGGCTGTATAGTGCTCTAAGAGGAGGCACTTGGGAATCTGATAGGTGAGGGTTTGAGACCCACTCCCACAAAGAGTTACCTGAATGACCATCAGCAAGACACCATCTCCCCAGCCTCAATCCACTCATTTGGTAGAGTGGGGATAATAATTCATATCTACCTCACAGGAGTATGAAGATTCAAGGAAAGCACTTAGCTTTATAACTTTACAAAGTGCTTTATAATTGTTACCTACTATTATTAACATTACCATTGAGTAACTCAGTGAGTGCCAAGTAAGATGGATGATCTATCTTATGAAATTTAACTCACAAATCTTAAAAGCAGAAGACCTCAAGGATATATCTGAACATGATAAAACCACGAACTCATGATATTCCCACCCAGCTAGAATCTCATTACCTTCAGCTGGCACAAGCAATGAACCACCTTCCTTTCTCAAAAGAAACTTATTATTCTTTGTGAAAACCCAGTGTTAGACCTGAATAGCACCTCCCTAATGAAGGGTCTTCCATACATGCATTTCTCCTGAGTGTAGACATCAGACAGACCCAAATACACAGAGCCCCATTATGCCATGGTCTGCCTACCCGAGTGGGACCACATAGTCTGTATAAGGTCGTCTTCTAGCTTTTTTGTAGATTCAGGTGACCTCAGAACCACCACAATGGGCTAACTCCTTATCCATAAAGGCCATCTTGAGACCTTGCTTCAGGCTCAAAGGCTCATTTTAAGACTCTTAATTATAGGTACCCAATCCCTGGAAAGGCATTTTGTGCAATGAAAACCTCCTGCTCAGCACATTAATCAGAAGGTAATTCAATGACCCTGGTTATATAGGCAGAGTCAAGGAGCAGGGGAAACTCTACAAGCAGCCTCACGCTAATTATCTTCAGAATAGAATGACAAGAACTGAGTCAATATCATCCAAGTGATTGGCACCCACAAAATGCCTACAGAAAGGGAGAGGGGGTTGTTTAAGATGGTATTTCCCTACAGCCTCAACACAGCCCACAGAGACTTCAGTGAACTGACTATATATTATCTCACCAGCTTCATCACTCTTAGTCCCTCCCCTGCACCCCACAGTCTAGGATTACAGAATTAATGAGGTTCCCTTTCACACTTTGCTACTATTTTCCATCATCACTTCCCATACCTGAACAAGCTTTCCCGATTAAAATTTCACCAAATTCACACTTTTCCACTAGAACTCAGCTGGAGCATCCCCATCTTGCATGTTTCCTCTATCATAGCACTTAACATACTGTATTTTGATTACAGGTTTGCATATTAGTCTTATTCACTAGAATTTAAGCCTTTGAGGGCAAGAACAATAAAGCTCAACACTTGTACATGGTTGGCTCTCAAAAAATTGTTTTGATAACATGGATAATGCTATTCTTAATGGCAACATTACTGTACTTTACATCTACTATATTTAATTAGTAGTTACTGGCTTAGAAAATTATTAGCTTTACATGATTTTCCTATCTTTTTTTTTTTTGACATAGAACAATTCAGGGATTGCTTCTAACTACTTTCCTGAAATTACTTATTAGTCAATAGTTCCAACTGTTTCTCTCTTACATTTTTTCAGACCAAAAACTTATATCACCTGAGCCCTAGTTGGTGTGGCTCAGTTGGTTGGAGTGTCATCCAGTACATTGAAAGATGGCGGGTTCAATACCTGGTCAGGACACATACCTAGGTTGCAGGTTCAAACCCCTGTTAGGGTACGTATGGGAGACAACCAATCGATATTTCTCTCTCTCTCCCTTCCTCTCTCTAAAATCAATAAAAAGCATATTCTCAGCTGAAGAATAAAAAAATAAATATTTAAAAATTTCTATCACCAGAACATGATATTTTAATCTTTTATTTTCAAATATTGATATCTCATTTCTATTTCACAATTACATTGGCCGTAAATTCAAGAATACAGTAAAAAAAATAATGGTGATTTCAGAGTCCTGCTTTATTTTTTATTTTGGTACAGTCACTCATATTTTCCTATTAAATGTGACGTTGGCTGTCAGTCTTAAATAGTTAATTCAATCAAAAGACAAAACTTCTCAAAATAAAAAGCCAAAACCAATCTCTTTAGAACAAAATTACAAAATTAAAACAAAGAGATAGGCAAGGTAAATCAAGCAAATGGGAACAAAGAATGCAAAGGAATAATATCAATATTAGACAAAGTGGACACTGAAGCATTTCATTTGCACGTCTTTCTTGGACTTGGAATATCAAGCTCCAGTTTTTAGCAGCAACTGCTAGAAAAAGGATTCGGGGATTTGGGGTTAATTGCTTCTAAGAAAAACTTTGTAGTGACTAGAAAAAAAAAGGGAATGATTCAATTTGGGATTGTGAAATAAACCACAAATTTCAATTTTTCTTTACACTGTCCAGGATCTAATTTTAAAATATAGTCTTTATTTTATATAATTAAAGTTTTCATAGATGTGTCACTACTACCAAAAAAAAAAGACAAAAATTCTCAGCTGGTTTATATATGTCTCTAGGAGTTGAAGATGATGAGATACAAGTTGAGCTTCAAGGTCATGAATTTTTTAAAGTGAAGGATTTTTATGGGAGTACTGTTCTGTTCCCTGCCAGTAGATATTTGAAGGCCAAGCCTGTATTTTATTCTTTTTTGCATGACAAGGCCAGCACAGAGGGTTTCTTGAGTTGTATTACCAAATTCCCTTTCTTGCCTTAACCTCATTCTGTCTCACACACAAGAAGGGGAGGGCAAGCAGAAGAAAAGCATAATCTGACTATATTTATGATTGTTTTTCATTCTATTTCAATGTCTGATACTGCTCCTGTCCTACTACAATGCCCCACTTCTAAGTCTAAATTTTGATCCACCTCTTGGTTATCTACAATATGTCTTTAAATAACTTTATTAAGAAGGATATCTAGGTGGTGAATGTGTTTATATTTAAAATATTTAAGCAAGTATACAAGAGCACATAAAATAAGATGAAATATTAAAAATAAGAATAGAGAAAGAAAAACAATGATAAATATATAAATTAGAGCTAGGACTGAGGCATAAATGCATTGTATATATACTTTTACTTATATTAATTAAAATTCAGCTGACATGTCAGAGAACAAAATAGCAATGAATATAAGAGATAAAAAAGTATTTCCCTGGCCCTGGCCTGTGTAGGTCATTTGGTTGGAGCATTGTTCCCTGCACCAAAAGGTTGTGGGTTTGATTTCCAGTCAGGGCACATACCCAGGCTGTGGGTTTGATTCCTTGGTTGGGGCTCATGTGGGAAACAACCAATTGATGTTTCTCTCACATTGGTGTTTCTCTCTGTCTCTCTCTCTCCCTCCCTCTCTCTCTAAAATAAATGAAAAACATATCCTCGGATGAAGATTTAAAAAAAAAAATTTTTAAGTATTTCCCTGCCACATAAAATTTCAAATATGTAAGGTGTGTGTCTCTACAGAGTCTTCAGAGGCCCAAGCTACTTGTCTATCCTGTGGTCCTGTCATCTCTAAGGTATAATCACATTCACATGGTTCCAGATGGCTTCTCATCACATTGGCATTCCAACTGCACAATCAGTTCCACTCTATCTCACTGGCCTGAATGTGGTCATGTGGCCACACCTAGTTGCAAGGAGGATTGGGAAAGATAATCTTTACCTAGGTGGTATGTACTCAGCTAAAAGGTCTACTGTTGTATAGAAAGGGAAGGGAAAAACAGAGTGGACAACCAGCAGTTTTTAGCTCATCACAGTGGGCATCAGGTATACCTGACATTACAATTCTTCCAATCAACGTAAAAATAAAACATTGTAGTTACATAATTTGTGGCGAATATAAGATAGAAAAAGGGTACTTTTCTTAGAAGAATTACTAGTTTTTTCCTAAGAAGACCAAACTAGAATTTCTCCAATGTTCTGAAGCTTTGCATATCAGAAAAGCCTCAGTGTTTCCCTTATCCATGAACTCTAATTTGGAGAAATAAAATTTTTAAGCCATATTCTTTCCCTCTGACATGTTCTTTAAATATTAGCACATGATTCTGGTGTTCTGAAAAATAAATTTGTTGCAAATTCATTTTTATTCCTTTGGGTTATATGGTTGAATAAGTGAAGAAATTTGATATTTTTTTTACTGGAATAAGCTTAAATATAACTTTTTTTCTTTAATTTCACATAGATTTTGGTAAAACTTCATTCCCAAAGTCAAATCTAGTTTATAGAAGTTTCTTTATTTACCCCACATTAATTTTTTTGTCTTATTCTACAAGAAAACGTGTATATTCATACACAGAACTTAAAACTTGAATTTCTATACCTTTCTTATCTTTTACCATATTTATCTCTTTATTCTTTTCCTTTGCTTCATGAGCATATTCCTCTAGCTTGCCCCCATACCATTGTCTCAATTTTTTACTAAATGAGAACATTTCTGTTACGTAGTACAAGATTATTTATATAATAATCTTGTCCCTTATGAATTCCAACCTTTAACATTAAAAGAACTAGCTTTATTTCAAATTCTACTTGTTATTAAAATCACAGTCTCTCCTTTTGTGTTCATTTCTGTAATAGGTTTGTTTGTTTGTTTGTTTGTTTGTTTGTTTGTTTTTTCAACCTTTCCTAGGATGGAGGAGAACTCCTCAGCCTTATCTTTTTGGAAGTGCTACCAAAGATGTGTTTTATTCTTATAAGCTTGAGATGAACAACGAAGTAGAACATACTGAGCATCTGCTCTGTCCCCAAGACTGTGCTAAGTATTGGTTACTCATTGGGAAACCAGAATGGTTCCAGCTTCCATGGAGTTTACACTCTAGCAGCAAGCTAAGTGAAACAGAATGGGTCACACTGAAGAGAAAGCACAGGGTGCTTGCTATCAGAGCTTATATATTAAAGGATTTGATCTAGACTAGATTTTAGGGAAATGCCTCCCTCAAGAGGTAGCAATTAGTTAGGCTGAGACTAGAAAACTGAGTAGGGGTTAAGAGTTAGGGAGTCAGCCTGAGACAGGGGATGGAGAGTACAAAGGGAGGGGAGGAAAGGTGACCCAATTAAGGAGACTCATGTACAGAAAGCTAGCATAAGAGGAGAGAACATAGCATCCTCGAGATAGTAGACACTCCCAGATGGCTGAACCTTGCAGTGTGAAAGGTCAAGCAGAACAAATTGAATCTGAAGTGCAAGCTGTGCTTTCAAGTATATGATGGAGTGCAAAGAGCAATGACATGATGTGAACCCTCCAACCCTGAGATTTTATAATATGATCATATCTTAGTTAAGTCATCCAGTACCAACTGAGGAAGACTGAGTTATAAACCAGAACTTTTCACAAATATAAGTCAATACCTTACCTGAAAAAAAGATATCATAACAGCTACCTGGAAAAGTCTGTGGCCAAAAATTATTCAACACAAATGAATTTTAATCTGTAGATGCTCAATAAATGTTGGTTGGTTGGTTGCCTTTAAATATATAGAAATAAAAATGCTAGCAATTAAAATATATCCATAGGTTAAATTTTAATTTAACTCCTAGACTTGTCAAAGACCTTTAACATTAACATAAAAATGAAACTTGGTTACAACCATAATATATGCACATTTTACAAAGGATTAAGAGGAGCTCTAAGTCTTTCAACAACCACAATAGTCTATCTTCAATGGCTCACAAGGATCATTGAGAACAAAAAAGAAAAATGGTCAAATGTCAGTGCTTTCTTTCCAAACATGAACTAAGGCTGCGACAGTGTGAGTCATTATAGGTAAAAATCAAAGACGTTGTGGACCCAACACAACCCATGAATATCAGACTAATCCTCCCTGCATTAGTGACTTATGGTGGGATGCTTGTGACTCCACTTAACTTCACTGTGTCTCCATTTCCCAATCTATAAAACAGGGTTAAGAATTTTAACCTACTTTTCAAAGATAGTAGGTAGATTAACTATAATAACAATAACTTGATTAAAAACACAAAGCATGGGAATGTTTTAGAAAGAGCTATAATTTCTCATGTAAGAAATATGAATTCCTTCTTCTCTAAAATTGTTCCAAATGCTTCAGCTAATAATTCATAAGAATAAAAAAATACATAATGACCTTCCCTTTCAGTGACTGAAGATACTGAGTCTTTTTTTAAAATAAAAACACGTTATTTTAGGTATAAAAAATGACTTTGATCCTATCTCAGCTCAGTAATTCAATGGATGGCAACTCAGCCAAGAAGATTTAAGAGCACTGTCCCCAACTTACAAGGCTCCACTGAAAAATACTCATTTAGCAGTTTGAGAGTTACCTTGACCTAGAATTTATGCCAGAAACAACAAGGGCATAAAGATAAAACAACTTTAGCCCACTAATCAAAATAAACTTACCCTAGACAAATTTACTGAATAAATATGGGCTAGCCAATTCAATTGTCTATCCAAATTCACAGTTGCAGAAGCATAAATACCATACACCCAAATACTGTTCTTAAAACAATTAAGCTTATTGTTTCTCCAGAAATTGGGATAACAAGAAAACACTGAAGTTCATTGTCAAGCACTCATCATAACAGTTACTAAATAGTCAACCTGCATTTGTACTTTACAGAAATATTCATATTCTCATCACAAGTGGAATGTTAAACTGCTGGTGCAGAGAGCAAGTTAAAACAAACATTAATGGAATCTAAATCTGTACAATACATATCAGTGTCAAACCCTGGCTAACTACAATTTATTAATACCACAGGTAGATGATTTCTGTTGAAATTAAACTGCTTGGAGGGAAAAATAATTTTCTATAATCCAGCTACACACTTGCCCTTCAATTTTCAAAGAATTACAAACTTCCATTTTATGATGTGGCCACATTTTTTCCACCAGAGGGCAAAGGATAAATCATGTTGTATATAATAAGGGTGGGATCCCTGGACAGGAGGGTCATAACTTCCAGCCCCAGAAGGGATGTGAACCCTCTCATTCCATGACAGAAGCAAGTGTGCAGAACAAGGCATCCACCTAGCTATATGGCACACGACTTGGAAAAAGTAAGTCAGAAAGTTCCCAAAGCAGCAGCTAGTTAAACAGTGTTTCCAAGGTCACAAAATGATGCCACTTTCTACTGCCCTCCCTTACAATTCACAAAGAGAACTACCCAATTGTACTAACGTAGCGTGTCCCTCTGGAGATATTCCAACCTCTGCTGGTGAAGGTTTTCCCAGTGAAAACTTGAAATATTAAGAAGAAAATTTTAAAAATAATAATTAAAAAGTATAAAGAGTAAAACTACTGGATTATTTTCAAGTTGTTAACAAGGGTGTAACACTTCTCATTTTTAAAGTTTTTATACTTAAAAATATGGCTTTTAAGTTATAAAATTATATAACCATAAAATGCTGGATTATGCTAGCTGGCTAGGTATAATCATTGTTTCTAGAATAACTAGAGTTAAACTGAGGGAAAATTTGAAGTACAGTAGCATTAATCATGAAATAATATTATATTCTTGTTATACAGGCTAGATATCCAAGAATAATGAAAATTTGAAGAAAAGTGGAAAGATTTGGATTAGTGTGAACTACTCATGAAACTTAAGGAAGTAAAATAATTCCTTTTAATAAAAATAAAGCTAACTATCTACTGGTACTCAGACAATACAGATGGTCTACATTGGTATAAGCCTATCTTCTACATATATTTCAGAGATGAATTTTTAGAGTCATTGGGACAATTTAAATAATATAAATGGATATAGGTAGTCAAAGCAGAAAGTAGATCAGGAAAGTTTCCTGGTCCAATATTAAAAATGAAATTAGCATACCATGAGACTGTCTCTCTGCTTCAGACTTTCTATTCTGCCCTCAGAACACCTAACCAGTTCCTTCTGAGGTCCCTGCTGCACTATTTATTAGAGAAATATATCCAGATGAAAAACCTTTTAATTTTACTGAAAAATGTTTGACTGTACTGTAGTTTTCTACTGCATAAGTGTGAAAGTGTGTTAGCAAATAAGATGGAAATGCTAATTAGAACATTAGGGCAATGTTTTCAATGCAAAATGAACATAAAAATAAGCATTATAGGTGCTGGAATATTGAAAGTTCTTAAATCAGACTGCACATTTGAAGGCTAATGTGAAACATACGTTATTTCCTATATTTTCAACCATACTAAATGCATTATTAATTTGGATAAAAATATAAATCTATTGGAAATACTAAATAAGAAGCAGACCCATTGTACAATGATTTCTAATTTCTATTTTCAATTTATTTTTTTAATTTATTTTACCTTTATTGTTGAAAGTATTACATATATCCTGCCTTTTTTTCCCGTGGATACCCTCCACCCCACACCTGTGCCCTCCCCCCAGGCTTTCACCACACTATTCTCTGTGTCCATGGATTATGGATATATGCATATAAATTCTTAGGTTAATCTCTCCCCATCCCCACCTTCCCACTGAGATTCATCAGTGTATTCCATGCTTTTATGTCTCTAGATCTATTTTGTTCCTAAGTCTATTTGGTTTATTAGATTCCACATATGAGTGAGATCATGTAACACTGAATCAGGAGGAATCAGAAAATCTGATTAGGCTAATAACAACTGATGAAATCAGAGTAGTAACAAAAAAACTCCCAACAAACAAAAGCCCTGGTCGGGATGGCTTCACAGGGGAGCTTTCTAATCTTTAAGTTGTAGGGTTATATAGTTTGCTAAAATTTTTTTCCTTTTTCAGGTAAGCCTATAGTTCTATGAGCTTTCCTCTTAGAACTGTTTTTGCTGCATCCCATAGATTTTAGGTTGTTGTGTGCTCATTTTCATTTGTTTCCAGGAAGTTTAGGATTTTGTTCTTTACCTCATCAGTAACCCATTCATTGCTTAAGAACATGCTATTTAGCCTCCATGTGTTTGAAAGTTTTTGAGTGTTTTTACTGTAGTTGATTTCTAATTTCATGCCATTGTGATCTGAAATGCTTGATATGATGTCAATCTTCTTGAACTTGTAGAGACTTGTTTTGTGTCCTAACATGTGGTCTATCTTTGAGAATGACCCATGTGCACTTGAGAAGGATGTATATTCTGCAGCTTTGGGGTGAAATGTTCTGTAAGTATCAATTAAATCTATCTGATCTAGTGTGCATTTAGAGTTACTGTTTATGTGTTGATTTTTTGTCTGGAAAATCTATCCAGTGAAGTTATTAGGGTGTTAAAGTCCAAGACTGTATTGCTACTGATCTCTCCCTTAAAGTCCTTAAGGTTATTATTGATAGGTCCTTATTTATTGCCATTTTATTTCTTTATGCCTATGTTTCTCTATTTCTCCTTCTAATTATAGCAATCCCTTTAACATTTCTTGCAATGCTGGTTTGGTGGTGATAAACTCTATTAGCCTTTTTTTGTCTGGGAAGCTCTTTATTTCACCATCTATTTTGAATGATAGCCTTGCTAGATAGAGTAGTCTTGGTTTCAGATCCTTGTTTTACATTACCTTGAATACTTCATGCCATTCACTTCTGTCCTGTAGATTTTCTAATGAGAAGGCAGCTGACAGCCTTATGGGAGCTCCTTTATAGGTAACAGATTGCTTTTCTCTTGCTGCCTTTAAGATTCTCTCTTTGTCTTAAATTTTTGGCATTTTAATTATAATGTGTCTGGGTGTGGGCCTCTTTAGGTTCTTCTTGTTCAGGACTCTGTGTCTCCTGTACTTGTGCAACATTTTCCTTCACTAAGTTAGGGAAGTTTTCCACCATTATTTCTTCAAATAGGTTCTCTACACCTTGCTTACTTTTGAACTCTTCTGGCACTCCTATGATGTGAATATTGTTACATATCAAGTAGTCACACAGCTCCCTTAAACTGTCCTCCTGTTTTTAATTGCTTTTTCTTTTTGGATCTCTGATTGAGCGATTTTTCCTACCCTGTCTTCTAATTCAGGGATTCAATCCTCAGTTTCCCCTAATCTACTGTTTATTCCCTCCAATGTACTTTTTATTTCTGCTATATCATTCTTCACTTCTGACTGGTCATTTTTCAGTTTCCATATCTTTTTTCATGCTGTTGAGCATCCTTACAATCATTACTCTGAACTTTGCATTTGATAGATTGCTTATCTCCATTTCATTTAGCTCTTTTTCTGGAGACTTCTCTTGATCTTTAATCTGGGGTTTGTTTTTTGTCTCCCCATTTTGGATGCCTACTTGGGTTTGTTTCCATGCAATTAAGTAGGCCTGCTAGGACTGTCAGAATTTTTCCAAGGTATCTGGTGCAAACCAATGTCACAAACTGATTGTGATCCGCCTTCAGTACCCTGTTTGGAGCCATCAACAACTCACATCTAAAGGTCCCCTCTGTTTGGGCTGGGTGCATTTGCACGGGACCAAGACACACACCGAAGTCTGCTTTTCAAGGCCTGAGTCCAGAAAAAGATCAAGCAAAAGACTCAAAATACTCTGAAATATGCCTCTGCATACAGGCTGATTAATCTGATTCTCTTAATGAACCTCAGGCTATAGAAACACCACAGGGTGGGGTGGCCAATCATTATCAGTCTCTAAGCCTCTGGTTGTAGAAACTGCAGGGTGTATGGAGAGAGGTTTTCCAGCAGGGTGAGGAAATCGCTTCCCCCTCAGGCAAAAGCTACTTGGAAGGTAAATGTCTTCCTATGAAAGATGTCCTCTGAAGTATGAGGGAATGACAGAACATGAAGCCAGAGGGGTGCCTTCTGAACTCTATCTCCAGAGTCCCCAACCCTAGATTCTCCTCACACAGCTCCAGTTTACTCTTCCCTACCTCTGCTGGAGCCCAAGATGAGTGGCTGCACAGAAAGCTTTGGGTGTTGGTTCTTTAAGAGGGTGCCTGCATTTCCAGCCATCTCTCCCTGGCAGACAAAAACCTAGCTGCTTTTCATAGCCAGTTGTGTGGGCATCTATCTCAGTTCTGATGCTCTTGTATGGGAAGCCCATCCTGGGGTATAGTCCACAGAGTCCTCAGTGGGAACCCCCAATAGCAGATATATCCCTCTGGACCTTCAGGGATGCCTGTGGGAGCCCAGCAAGACCTCTTGCACCTCCGCACTTCCTGCCAGTCTCTATGTGGTCTTCACTCTTCCCCCTTGGTTATAAGGGTGCTCTCCAACTTGTCTTCAGTTGCAGTTTATTATTCAGGATGGTTTTTCTATATTTTAGTTGTAATTCCAGTTTGGTCTTGGGAGAGTGTCAGTGTAGCTTCCACTCAGTCTGTCACCATCTTTAATCTGTTCAATTTCTAATTTGCAGTAAGAAGGGATGTTACCTATGAAAATCAAAGCTTGAGTCTCCCTTCTGTCTTGATCCATATGAATGACTAAATGTCCACTTTCAATTTCAGTGTGGCAAAAACTGAAAGCCATGTCAAGATATTTTGTAAGATACCCTTTGTTTTCTGGAAGTTTAGTTGTGTATTATCCTGCCTTGCCAGCACCCGTACAACAGCTTACACAACAAGGTTGAGGCTGAGACACAGTTAGCGAACATGACAGGAGAGTTCTCCCAAGGGACTGGTCAAAAACAATCTAGACACAACTATAACAATAGAGGCCAACAAACCCACAAAAGGGACACCCACAAAAGGTACACGCCTAGGGCAAAGAGCTCAGAAGTATAAGGAAAACACACCTTTGTGCTCCACTGAGTTCACAATACAAAATTTCTCCCTGTAAGACTGGGAGACAACAAATATATTTAATATACATACAAACACTAGGAGCTACCAAAATGAGGAGACAAAGAAAGAATCCCCAAATTAAAGAAAAGGAAAAATCATTAGAAAAAGACTTTGATGAGATGGAGTTAAACAAGTTATCAGAAAGAGTTCAGAGTAATGATTATAAATATGTTCAAGGAAATTAACGAGAAAAACAAGGCAATAAAGGGTAAGGTCGAGGAACCGAGGAACTTAGTGAAAACATGAAAAAAGAGATACATAACATAAACAAAAATCAGACAGGAAATAAAGAATGCTGTATCTGATATCAAGAATACAATGGAAGGAATTAAAAGCAGGCTCAATGAAGCAGAGAATAGAATAAATGACTTAGAAGACAAGGTAAAAAAAAAATCACTCAATCAGAGCAGCAAAAAGAAAAAACACTTAAAAAGCATGAGGACAGTCTAACGGAGCTTTGGGACAACATTAAGTGAAACAACATTTGCATTGTAAGGTTGTTAGGAGGAGAGGAGAGAGCAAGGGATAGAGAACTTGGTGAAGGAAATAATGACAGAATATTTCCCTATACTGGTGAAGGACAAAGCCACACAAATTCAGGAAGCACAGAGGGTTCTAAACAAGAGGGACCCAAAGAGACCCATTCCAAGACACATCATAATTAAAATGGCAAATGTCAAGGACAAGGAGAGAATATTAAGGGCTGCAAGAGAGAGACAAGCAGTGACGTAAAAGGGAACCCCCATAAGGCTGATATCAGATCTCGCAACAGAAACCCTTCAGGCCAGAAGAGAGTGGCATGAAGTTCTGCAAGTAATGAAAATCAAGAACATGCAACCAAGATTGCTTTATCCAGCAAAGCTATCATTTAAAATTGAAGGTGAAATAAAGAGCTTCCGAGACAAAAAAAAAAAAAAAGACTAAAGGAGTTCAGTATCACCAAACCAGCACTGCAAGAAATGCTAAAAGGACTGCTCTGAGAAAAAGAAGGAATGGTGAAATAAAGGTACATCAGCATAAAGGGCGGAAATGGCATTAAATAAGTTTATATCAATAGTAATCTTAAAAGTAAATGGAATAAATGGTCCAATCAAAAGACATAGAGTAGCTGAATGGATAAAAAAAAAACAACAGGGTCCAAATATATGCTATCTACAAGAGACCCACCTGACCTGAGAGCAAATGGAAAGGAAAAACAAAGCTGGAGTAGCAATAGTTATTTCTTATAAAATAGTCTTCAAAATAAAACCATAACAAGAGACAAAGATGGTCACTACATAATACTGAAAGGATCAACCCAACAGGAGGAAATAACTCATAAACATTTATGCACCCAATACAGGAGCACCTAAATATATAAAAAATGTCTTGGGGACTTTAATGGGGAGATCAACAGCAACACAATCATAGTGGGAGACTTTAACACCACACTGTCAGCATTGGACAGATCATCAAGGCAAAAAATCACCAGGGAAACACAGACTTTAAATGACTCACTAGACCTAATGGATTTAATTGACATTTTCAGAACATTTTATCCAAAAGCAGCAGGATACACATTCTTCCCAAGTGCTCAGGGAACATTCTCAAAAATAGACCACATTTTATAGCACAGAGCAAGCCTGCACAAATTCAAGAAGATTGAAATCATATCAAGCATCTTCTCAGATCACAAAGCCATGAAACTAGAAATCAACCACTATAAAAAAACTCAAAAATATTGAAACACATGGAAGCCAAATAGCATGCTATTAACCAATGAATGGGTTACCAAATGATCAAGGAAGAAATCAAACACTTCATGGAAAAAAAATGAAAATGAACAGAAAACAACCCAAAATCTGTGGGGTACAGCGAAAGCAGTCCTGAGAGGAAAATTCGTAGTATTAGAGGCCTATCTCAAGAAACAAGAAAAGGATCTAATGAACCATCTAACACAACAACTAAAAGAACTAGAACGAGAACAGCAAGAAAAGCCCTGAGGAAATAGAAGGAAGGAAATAATAAAAATCAGAGCAGAGATTAATGACATAGAGACTAAAGAAACAATACAAAAAATCAATGAAACCAAGAGCTGATTCTTTGAAAAGATAAATGAGGTTGATGCACCTTTAGCCAGACTCACCAAGAAACAAAGAGAGAGGACCCAAATAAATAAAATCAAAAATGAAAGAGGAGGTATAACAATTGACCCAACAGAAATACAAAGGATTGTAAGAAAATATTATGAGTAACTATATGCCAACAAACAAGGCAACATGGGTGAAACTGACAAATTCCTAGAAGCATACAACCTTCCAAAGCTGAATCAAGGAGAGGCAGAAAACCTGAATAGGTGGATAACAACTAATGAAATGGAAGCAGTAATCAAAAAACTCCCAGCATGGGGTGGAACGGGTCATTGGGGAGAAAAAGGGACATTTGTAATATTTTAAACAATAATAAAATTTTAAAAAAACAAAAAAACTCCCAGCAAACAAAAGTCCTGGACCAGATGGATTTGCAGGTGAGTTTTATCAAACATTCAAAGAATTAACACCTATTCTATTCAAAGTATTCAAAAAAATTCAAGAGGAGGGAAAACTCCCAAACTCTTTTTATGAGGCCAGCATCACCCTAATCTCAAAACCAAATAAAGATACTACAAAGAAAGAAAATGACAGGCATATATTCCTGATGAACATAGATGCTAAAGTCCTCACTAAAATACTAGCAAACCTTATCCAGCAATACATTAAAAAGATCATACACCACCACCAAGTGGGATTTATTCCGGGGATGCAAGGCTGGTATAATATCTGCAAATCAATATATGTGATACATCACATAAACAAAATGAAAGACAAAAATCATATGATCATATCAACAGACACAGAAAAAGCATTTGACAAAATCCAGCACCTATTTCTGATAAAAACTCTCAGCAAAGTGGGAATAGAAGGATCATACCTCAACATAATAAAGGCCATATATGACAGACCTACAGCCAACATCATACTCAATGGGCAAAAAATAAAACCATTTCCCTTCAAAACAGGAACAAGACAAGGATGTTCACTTTCACCATTCTTATTCAACATAGTACTGGAAATTCTTGCCACAGCCATTAGACAGGAAGAAAATATAAAAGGTATTCAAATTGGAAAGGAGGAGGTAAAATTGTTATTTACAGATGACATGATACTGTACATAGAAAACCCTAAAGACTCCATCAAAGTACTACTAGATTTGATAAACAAATTTGGCATGGTAGCTGGATACAAAATCAACATCTGGAAATCAATGGCATTCTTATACACCAACAATGAACTTTCAGAGAGAGAGAGACTAGAAAAGCAATACCATTTATCATTGCAACTAAAAATATAAGATACCTAGGAATAAACTTAACCAACGATGTAAAAGACCTGTACTCGGAAAACTACAGGTCATTGAAAAGAGAAATAGAGGAAGATATAAATAAGTGGAAGGATATACCATACTCATGGATTGAAAGAATTAATATAATTAAAATGCCCATACTACCCAAAGCAATTTATAAATTCAACACAATTCCTATTAAAATACCAACAGCATGTTTCACAGAACTAGAACAAATATTTCAAAAATTTATATGGAACCAAAAAATACCCCAAATAGCTGCAGTCATCTTGGAAAAAAAGAAGAGTGGGAGGCATCACTTTACCAGACATCAAACTGTACTACAAAGCTATTGTATTCAAAACAGCCTGGTATTGGTACAACAACAGGCATATAGATCAATGGAACAGAACAGAAACCCCAGAAATAGACCCACGCCATTATAATCAGTTAATATTTGACATAGGAGGCTAGAGCATATAATGGAGTAAAGACAGTCTCTTCAGTAAGCGATGCTGGGAAAATTGAACAGATACATGCAAAAGAATGAAACTAGCCCACCAACTTTCACCATACACAAAAATAAACTCAAAATGGATAAAAGATTTAAATGTAAGCCGCAAAACCATAAAAATCCTGGAAGAAAAGATAGGCAATAAAGTCACAGACATCCCAAGTAGTGGAATTTTCACTGCTACATCTCCTAGGGCAAGAGAAACAAAAGTAAAAATAAACATATGGCACTACATCAAACTAAAAAGCTTGTACACAGCAAAAGAAAACAGCCTCAAAATACAAAGGAAACCCATGGTATGGGAGAACATATTTGCCAAGGATGTATCTGATAAGGGGCTAATTTCCAAAGTGTACAAAGAACTTATACTACTCCACATGAAGAAGACAAACAACCCAATTAAGAAATGGGAAAAGGAACCGAATAGGCACTTCTCCAAAGAGGACATAAAGATGGCCAAGAGACATATGAAAAAATGCTCAACATCACTAATCATCAGAGAGATGCAAATTAAAACTACAATGAGGTATCATTTCACACCTGTGAGAATGGCTACCATCAACAAATCAACAAATTACATGTGTTGGCGAAGATGCTGAGAAAGGAGCACCCTAGTCCACTGCTGGTAGGAATACAGACTAGTGAATTTTTTGAGGTTCCTCAAAAGATTAAAAATGGAGCTGCCTTTTGACCCAGTGATCCCACTTCTATGATTTTATTCTAAGAATCCTGAAACACTAATCAGAAAGAATATATGCACCCCCATGTTCAAAGCAGCACAATTTACAATAGCTAAGATCTGGAAACAGCCCAAGTGCCCATCAATAGCTGAGTGGATAAAAAAGCTGTGGGACATATACACCATGGAATACTATGCAGCTGTAAAGAAGAAGGATCTTGTACCATTTGGGGCAGTGTGGATGGACCTGGAGAATATTATGCTAAGTGAAATAAGTCAGGCAGAGAAAGACAAACATCACATGATCTCACTTATATGTGGAATCTAAAGAACTTAATAAACTAATGAACAGAATAGATTCAATGATATGGAAGCATGGATCAGACTGACGTATGTCAGAGGGATGGAGGAGGGTGGGTGGGTGGAGGGGGAGAGATTAACCAAAGAACTCATACACATATATGCACAACCCAAGGACATGGACAATGGTGTGGAGGGGGACTGGGGAGGGGGGTGGGATGTGATGGAATGGGTCATTGGGGAGAAAAAGGAACATCTGTAATATTTTAAACAAAAATAAACAACCAAAAAAACACAAACAAACAAACATTAGCCTTTCAAGGGAAAACAGAAATTTTTTGTTCTTTACACATGGAGATGAAAAATAAATTCTCCCAATGGAAAGGTTATTGTAAATTTTAAAATCTGGTTCCAAAAAATTTTATATAGCTGCTACTTCTTTCACTATTGCAACTAAAAGAATTCATAACAGAAATACTTTAATCTTAACTTTGAGTGTTTTCATTGGATAGCTATGGGCTTAATGTGATTGTTTTAGGGGTTATAACTTTGATTCCAAAATTTATTCAAAGGCTTCAGTAAGCCATTATTATGGATATAGTGAATACAATCATATATTTTGGCCAGTGCAATCTAAAAAGGAAACACTCTCTCTTGCCTCCCTCCTTTAAATTAAACAGGTTGCCTGGCCGGGCATGGCTCAGTGGTTGAACGATGACCTAGGATCCAGGCAATCAGGGTTCGATTCCTAGCCAGGGCACATGCTCAGGTTGCGGGCTCAATCCCCAGTCGGGGGCCTGCAGGAGGCAGCCGATCAATGACTCTCTCATCACTGATGTTTCTATCTCTCTCTCTTTCCCTCTCCTTTCCTCTCTCTGAAATCAATAAAGATATATTTTTTAAAAATTAATTAATTAATTAATTAAACAGGTTCACACTCTTTTGTAGAACAAAATTTATCATGGGAACCCACTAAGCACTTTTTAAAATATCAATGTGCTTTTTAATTATTTTTCCTGTGAATATATATTTTTTACAATTATTTTTTAATTTTTTAATTACACTTAACATTAAATATTATATTAGTTCAGGTATACATCATAGTGGTTATACATTTATACAAAGTGATCCTCCTGATAAGTTTAGTATCCAACTGGCACCATACATAGTTATTACAATATTATTGACTGTGTTCTTTATGCTATACTTTACATCCCCATGACTACAATGTGCTTTTTAAAATGTACTATCATAAGTTAGCATTTCATTTTCCTCCTTTAGCACATATTTATGGAATGAGTTTCTATTCATTATAAACTTTTATAATTTCATCATTACATTGCCAGTTACTACAAATATGTGTCAATTATCTCCTCCATGCAAAGAAATGTGCTAGAGGTAATAGTTCTCACAATAAATTGTCCAGTTACTTCCACTCACATTCCTATTATCACCCACCTATCAGAACCACTTAGAATATTCACAGGGGAAGCCAGTCCTTCACACTTCTAGAACTATAAATATGTTCATAAATCAGAGATCCTTAATAAGAAGAACTACCATTTGTGGAACATTGTGATGGTCAATTCACTGACCTTCTCTGCCCATCTGGGTCTTGCTGACTTCTATGGACTGCATGACTTAGGCTCTGAGCCCTTGGTTTCTAGTTCAGTTTGGCCCATGGGACTATCTACTGGAGATAAGAAGGCAGGAAAAGAGAGGTTGGGTATTTCTTCTTCATTCCCTCCTTGCTTCAGCGAAAGGCACTGGCAGGGGCTGCCTTCTTCCAGTGCCACGGCTTTTCCACAGTCCACACACACTCTCACCAGGTTCTGATAATGATGTCCTGCTGTTGCTAGTCTCTAGCTACTTCATCATCCCTTCTTTGCTCCCTTTATTTTGCCCACACCTCTGTGCACAGTCACTTTGCTAACACCTATTCATTGCAACCAGATATGGTAGGCATAATTCTAAGATGGCCCTCTCTTGTGCACACCATATATAATCCCCTCCTTTTGGGTGTGGGTGAGTCTAGCCTAAACAGGTGAACCCTTTAAAAGGCTGGCCTAGGGGTCAGAGACAGAAGTCAGAGAGATTCAAAGCTGCACCAGATACTCTCCTGAAGCTCTTGAAGAAGCAAACTGTCATATTATAGAAAAGGCCATATGGCAGAGATTGGCAGGTAGGCTTGAGGAACTGAAAGTGGACCTGGCTAACAGTGAGCAACAAAATGGGGACCTCAGTCCAACAACCACAACCAGAAGAAGGTTGCAGGAGGATCCCAAGCTCCACATGGCCAAGGCCTTAAGTTCAGTTTTGTGAGACCCTGAGCAGTAGACCTAGCTAATTCATACCCAGACTTCTGTCCTACAGAAACTGAGATATGAATGAATGGCTGTTTACACCATTATTGCACAATTATGTCTCAACAGTTGATTAAATAAAAATGCTAATGCTTTGACCAACTGGTGTTGCTCAGTGGTTGAGTATCGACCTATGTATGATCCAGGAGATCTCAGTTCAATTCCTGGGTTGTGGGCTCGCTCCCCAGTAGGGGGAGTGCAGGAGGCAGCCAATCAATGACTCTCTCATCATTGATGTTTCTCTCTTTCTCCCTTTCCCTTCCTCTCTCTGAAATCAATAAAGATGTATTTTTTTAAAAAAATGCTAATGCTTTGCTTTAATAGAGTAATTTTATGTACTTTAAGAAATCCACATGCTTATCCCTTTTCTTTTTCTTACCCTTTCTCATTCCAGAAAGGGTTTAAAGTTGCTAACCTAAGTTTCCATATATTCTATAATACAAACTTTTCAAAGATATCCGCTCCCAAAGTTTGTTTCTATTATTAAGCTTGTATTGTCTTGAAAACTGATTTCTGAACTTTGTTTGAATGAATTATGACTCTAAATATTAGAAAGTTTTTGTCTTCCTTAGCCATCTTGATAACTTGCAAGTTGTACTGTTCTGGTTCAATATTTTTTTCTTTCCTCTTTTTCCTGTCACTGTTTCAAAATTAGGTGAATGGCTGGCTAACTCCTTTCATTAATCAAATGACATTCTTCCTGTGGTTTCAATGGAGTAAGTCAAGCTTCAGAAACTAGCAGGCATACTTACAGTAGCACTGTTCCAGGGCCCCTAAGAAATGAGAGACTCTATGAAATAGGTCTATATAAGTCATATCCCCACTCAGCATAATCACAAACTCTGCTGCAGTTGCAAACAATGGAAAATTTGAATTCTAAATCAGTCCTTCAATTATCAGAGCTGTCATTCCTTCTCCTGGCCTTTTTCTGCCCCAGCAAAATCACAACCATTAATGTTATTTTTTCAAAGTTCTCAAATTCTTACCATCAAAATTTTTCCAGAGAATAGAAACTTTTCAGGAAGCAATGACTATTGGTGAATGCTGAGGTAAGGAAAGGTCTCTCTTTGCAGTAAATTCAATCTCTCTCTCTCACCCCCAGTCCCCAATCAGACCTTTCCCCATAAAAATTTAAGCATCCTCAGGTTACTCTGATTTAGAAAATAAATCTGCCCTCACACCCATATGGACCTTTATCTCATATTCATTTCTCAGCCAGACTTCTAGAGATATCTGCATTTACTTTACCCCTTTGCCCTTGACCCATTAGTGTTGGCTCCTGCCTCCATTGCTTTACTGAAATAACACTTGCCAATGATCCCATTGTTGAATCCAAAGGATGTTTCTCAGTCTTCATTTATTTCCTATCTCAGAAATATTCTTCTTGAAATCTCTCTTCCCTTGGCCTCTGGATCATTCTCTCTTGGTTTTCTTCCTCTCTCTCCAGCTGCTTCATCTTATTTATTTGCAGACTTATTCTGGTCTACCAGACACTGTTAACAAAGATAAAGACCTAGAGTTGATCTTTGAGAATCATCTTTGGAATCTCCCTCTTCAAGTCTGATTAATTTTGCCTTCTAAATAGTTTCAAATCCATCTACTCCTCCCCATCTCCATTATCATCACCTCTTATCCAAGCTATAGTCAGTCTCCTAATTGGTCCCCTTTTAATGTGCTCTCCACAATGATGCTAGAAGGACCCTCTGAATATGAAATTCTGACCATGTCATTCTATCTCTTTTACATAAGTTGTTCCATAGTTTATTATTGCTTTTAAGATAAAGACCTTTAAATGACCTCCCTGTTCTTTAAATGATCTGTATATCTGCTATTATCCTACACCATTCTCTCTCCCCTCATTATTTGCATTCCTGTGTTTCCTTAAACAGCCAATATCCCTCTATGGTCATAGTAACAGGTGTGTCCCCTGTGAAGAAACTCTCCCCTCTCATTCAATCATCATTTCTTCAGGTGAGCCTTCTCTGACCTCTCAGTCAAGGTCAGATTCTTTAGTTGTGTCTTTTGTAGTTACATGCATTATCATTTATTACATTAATTAATGTGATCTTTTGATTATTTACTTAAAGTCTGCCTCTCCTACTGGCCTGTAAGTTCCTTTGGAAAAGGAGCTGTGCTCGTTTTATCTGTAGTTGCAGGATCTGCAGTTAGTACAGTGCCTGAAAGCTCCTCTGTAAGAACAGTGCTCAATAAATTCCTGAATAAATAAAAGAATAATATTAAAGCCATGCACAACAATTGCCAGGGCTTGATCCTAGACTCTGTTCTCCTTTTAAGGAGAGCATGAGAAATGATGAGTTTAGTAAAAATAAGGTGCTGCTTCCTCAGTCCTACAAAGTATATTCAATAATTTACAATGCCATTTTTTGCCTATCTTGCTGAATATAGACTTCTCTTGCAAACCTTCAAAGCCTTCCACCTTAGAACACCAACCTGCACAGTATCTATGTTTGCTGAAAATCTTCTCTTCCTATCAAGCCCATGCACACACACACACACACACACACACACACACACACACCCCACTCACATTTCTGGCTCTGAGGTTTCAGCTCTGCTGCTCTCTCCCCAAGCATGTCTCCACCCCTTCAGTCTATACAAAACCGTGCCCATATATCAGAGCCTTGTTTACATATGTCTGTTTCATTACTCCTCTGTGATTTCCCAAAGCACACACTAAATGTTTTTGTCCCTGAATCTCTATAGCTGAGCTATCACAGGCCAATTATGGGCCTGATAATCAGAAATACAGCAGAGTAAGCCCCATTACTTTTTTATAACAATGGCAAAGAACTTATTAACTGTTCAGAAATATGGATCTAAAAGCACTCCCTAAAAGAGTCAGCTTTATTTGGATGTAAGTGCCAATCTAGGCTTAGTATTAACCATTAATTGTTTTTGGCCAAGTGAGAACTCTAGCATTTAACAAACTATTATTAAAAAAAATCAGGACATTTTCAGTCAGGATACATCTCAGTTCCAAATCCAGATATTCCTCACCAGGGATGCTTCTTGGTTTCTCTCTCAATAGTTTCACAAAAGAGATTGCACTTTCACAGAGTTTCACAAGGACAAACAAAAGCATTGTCCAGAAATTTGCTGCATAGCAAGGACTTTCTGAAGAGTTCTAAGAATAATATTCTCATCTCCAAAACTCCAAGAATACTTGTGAATATGCAGAGTCTGTTCTCAACTCATGTAGTTATTTTTGACACTCACCTTCCTCAAGACTTTACTAAGCTTGGCATTTAATAAAATCTTAGTCAATTGAGGCATTTATGAAAGTACAGTATTTCAATGCGGCCCTTAATTGCAATCACCTACCAAGATGAGGGTAGCTGAAATACTTTGCTCTGAATAGATTTGTACACAAAGGCAAACCATGAAAACATCTTTGGATTCTTCTCTTAAAAATGCAATACTGCCCTGGCCAGTGTTGCTCAATAGTTAGAGCACCAGCCTTGAGCACAGAAGTGTCTCAGGTCCAACTCCCAGTCAAGGGCATGTGCCTGGGTTACAGGTTCAATTCCCAGCCCTGGTGGGGGCATGTACAGGAGGCAACCAATCAATGTGTCTCTCACATCCATGTTTCTCTCTCTCTCTCTCTCTCTCTCCCTCCCACTCTCTTTAAAAATCAATGAAAAAATATCCTCCAATGAGCATTAACAAAAAAAAAAGTGCTAAAGTATATATATATGATGTTTCCTGACATTCTAGTTGCTATATTTTTCACATAGTGATTATGTAACATATCACTCACTGACAAGTGTACCTAACAATTTATTGTATAACAATTAATAAGGAAAATACAATAACTTACAAAACCACCAAGGGTAAAAACATTAAATTACACTATTAATTCTACTATTGTAGAGGGGGAGGGAAATTTTGGGGTTCATTCGTCACTACCTGTCTGGCATATTATGCACATTACAGCTTTCTGAACTTGGGCTTTTATGTTTTTGAATGGCTGAGTCACAGTCAAAAGATGAAATAATAAGTAAAGACAAAAAATTCCCTAAAGAAATATGGACAAATAAGAGAATGTTGAAAAACTATTATTTTTTTTACCTTATTTTGAAAAAAGATTGCCTGTGTTTCTTACTAAGACTAATCTATCATCAACAGGAAAAGAATATTGACTTAATCTTGCTCTACTTCTACTCTGACAAGATATTTTACTGTATTATATAGAATGAAATATATATGTAACAGACATACACAGACACACACACGAGCCTGTACTCTAGTCCAAACAGCTAGAAGTTGTAAGCTAGTGAGATCTTGCTGTTACTAAATGAATATATATATATATATATATATATATATATATATATATATATATATTCTGTTAGATTGAGAGACAGACAGATGATGATGATAATGATAAATAGATGATAGACAGATAAATATAGATAGATGATATAGATGATGATAGATATAGATAGATAGATGATAGATAAATGATAGATGATAGATAGATATAGATAGATGATGATGATAGATGGTAGATAGATGATAGATAGATGATAGATAGATGATTAGATGATAGATAGATGATAGATAGATGATAGATAGATAGATAGATAGATGATATAGATAGATGATAGATAGATGATAGATGATAGATGATAGATAGATATAGATAGATGATAGATAGATAGATGATAGATGATAGATAGATGATAGATAGATAGATGATAGATAGATAGATGATGATAGATGATAGATAGATAGATATAGATAGATAGATAGATAGATAGATAGATAGATAGATGATAGATAGATAGATAGATGATAGATAGATAGATAGATAGATAGATAGATAGATAGATAGATAGATAGATAGATAGATAGATAGATGATAGATAGATGATAGATGATAGATAGATAGATAGATAGATAGATAGATAGATAGATAGATAGATAGATAGATAGATGATAGATAGATAGATAGATAGATAGATGATAGATAGATAGATAGATAGATAGATAGATAGATAGATAGATAGATAGATAGATAGATGATAGATAGATGATAGATAGATAGATAGATGATGATAGATTAGATAGATAGATAGATAGATAGATAGATAGATAGATAGATAGATAGATAGATAGATAGATAGATTGATGATAGATAGATGATAGATGAATGATAGATGAATGATAGATGTTCATTATTTTTAAATTTTTCTGTACATAGCATCTTTTAAAGATCTTATCAATTTCTGAACAATGAAAGGTTGGTTTTTTCTTAAATAAGTTCCTCTTTGGGTTGTTGTTTTTTCCAAATCTTTTAGGTGAGTTTAGACAATGCAGAAGATGAGAAGGCAGACCATGTTGTCAGGCCTTATTAAGTAGTATTTTCAAGTATATGAAGGTTATGAGAAAGGCCCCACCTCCACAAGAATCAACAAGGTAAGAGAATTTATATCACTTTAAGAGTGTTTCCCGGTCTAGATTTCACACTAGGGAGATATCTCCTTATGTATAAATACACATACATATATTGAACATAAAGCATGCATTGTCCTTCTGGGCAATTCAGCTCTTTCTCTACCTTAAACTTTCTATAACACTGTCTCTATGCATCTACCATCAGTAAATATTATTAAAGAACCTCTGCACAAATAAATAATTGTCTATTAAAGCACTAGAAGCAATCTGTTATAAGTGAGTCAAAATCTGCAAAGAAAAAGCCACCCTAAAAAAATGTTTAAATCAAGATATTTCTCATATTTAATAAAGTAGTCAGGGTTGCCATCGGGTAAACAACTGATATGGAACTTATGAAACAAATCAATCTACTCACTTAGACTTGACCTTGTCAATAAGGCATGGAGCCATGTAAAACAGAGAGCCGGGGACTACGTGGCAAGGAGGAAAGGATACCCTGAAATAAGAATTTGTGGGTTTCCACAGATTCCCGGGGACAGAGGGCACTCTTCTAATAGACAAAAATATTCCTGGTGTGTAGAAGAGAAGTCTGTCCTACTGGCATGAATCACCATAGATACGCCTTTCCATAATCTGATCCCCTTGGTTTAGAATCATTCTTTCCTTCAACAGCTCTCTATTAAGTGTTGGCTTTGTGTAAGACAGTGCAGTACATGGCAGGTAAGGGAGCTGGGTACCAGGAATAAGATGCTGGAGTAGAATCCAGTATTAAATTAGAGGGAAACTAGAACACAGACAATTACAAAGCAGTTTGAAAACTCTTTGCACACTGAGTCATTTGTTGATGTATAATTCTCCCTCCTGAGTGCCTATCAATGTAGTCCTGGTTTTTAACCAGGCATAACTTCTAGCATAAATTAATAAAGCAGCATTCTGGTTTATCAGTAAGTCTCCTGTGAATTTATCAGCATGAGTTGAGCTCCCTATAAGTAAATATATCCAATTTAGTTTCTGCATATGCAAAGTTAAGGTCCAGGTCCCAAACCCATGAAGACTCCATCCCATGAGTCTCTGCCTGAAGTAGCTAACTGATATCTCCTTGACAACTAGATGCAAGGAAAACCATTCATAAGCAACAGTCAGCTCTCACATGAGAGGGCTTCTATTACACAATAGCATTTCCCTAAGTCATTTCATTATAAATGTACCTGGACTGTCAGTTTATTCTATACCTGTCAGTCTCAAATTTTAGTGAGTATAAGAATCCCTTGGGGATATTATTTTAAATGCAGATTCCTGGTGTCACCTTAAAAGATTCAGATCCAGCACTAGCTGATTTTGCTCAGTGGTTAGAGCATGAGCCCTTGGACTGAAGGGTCTTGGGTCTGATTCTGGTCAAGAGCATGTACCTTGGGCCCTGGTTGGGGCACATGCTAGAGGCAACCAACCGATGTGTCTCTCACATTGATGTTTTTCTCTCTCTCTCTCTCTCTCTCTCTCTATCTCTATCTCTCTACCCCTTCCACTCTCTCTGAAAAAGCAATAAAAAAAATATCCTCTGGGTGAGGATTTAAAAAAAATTACTTTAAAAAAAATGAAGGAGATTCCGATCTAAAAAGTCTGGGTGAGGGCTCAGAAATATGCTTTTTTTTTCAAGCCCTCAATGTGATTCTAACGTGATTGTATCCAAGACTATACTTTAAAAAACATTCTTCAATATGACGCTAAAAGTGGTGTCCATAAATTTAAGGTATATGCATTAATGTGCAAGAATTGAGTGCCCTCCATAATCTTATTTTTAATAGTAATGACAGACTCATTACTATTATAGTTTTAAAATTCAACTCAGAGCATTGCAGGATAGGGCCTGCTTAGTCCCACTGCTTTGCTCAGGTATTCCTTACACCTGTCCTGCTCTGCCACTCTGCATCCCAAGTCATACACTTAACTTACAAGAAGCCTATCCCAACAGTCCAAACTCACAATGGCTTTTCCTTATCCTGTTCATCTCTAGCCCCTAGTGTAGTTATGGAGATTATTCCTCACAGTACGTGTTTGCATAAACATTGTTTTATTGTTGTGCCTGGTGTAGATGTTAGAAATAATATACAAAATTATTTGATGATTTTTAAATCCAAGTAATGGTTGGGCACAAACAGTGGTGAAGCCACTCTGCCTCTGACACTGGGTTGGAATGCATGTCCATGATGGCCTCACCAGTGCTTCTCCTTCTAAACTAAACCGATCCTGTGCACATCGGTTATGCGTTTGATCTGAGCACAAGCAAGTTAACACCACAAAGGGATCACATGACAAGATGAAGTAGTGGAACACAAAAAGCTACCAGGCATGAAAACTGTAGAAACAATATTTGTATTTTTAGCAGAAATTATAGGAAACCTCAAAGCATCTGGATAGGAAATGTGAATACAACAAAATGTCGGGGGAGAAAGTAGGCTGTTGTCTCAGAAATGGTAGAATGAGGACAAAGCTGACGGCAGGGATGTCAAATACTCCACCTTGTAAAAAAATCTGCAGAAAATTGAGGGCCAGCTAGCCCATCCATGGCTTACTGTGAGAAAACCAAACCAGTAGTGCAACCCCCCCCCCCAATGATCACTCCACTCCCCAGGGCTTTTGCCCAGCCCAATATTAGAGTGAACAATACACTAAGGAGAGGAAGAGAGGCGGAGGACAGTAACTGTTATGCCTAGTGAGAAAGGGCTCCGGCTTTCAAACAACCCGCCTGTGAATTGACTTCGTAATTACCCTTTGTATGCTCCATGGTACACGACAGCTCCATTGAGGACATTTCTAAACTTTCTACAAAGATGCCACTCAAGAGCCAACAGTTCAATTTCAACAGAGTATTCATCTTTGCCAGTATAGCATGAAATGACTGAATGTTAACTCCCATAGCCTGAAATATGACTTTCTTTTATACATATTTTATAATCCTGTGACTAAGTCAAACATTTAAAAGTTATTTTTACTCCTCTTCGATTCATTTTTTTAAAAAACCCTGTCCTGATAGGGGTTAGTCCTGAGAATCAAAATACCCTATTTGTTGAGTAAATTATGTCAGTTCTGATGCCACCTAGGTTAAGCACTCCATTGAGAAGAGCCACTGCAGGGCACTCTCCCTGAATGTGCCAGCACAGCGACTCTTGAGGTTGATGCAACGTTAACCTTCGAGTGAATTGGAAAAGGAATCTGATGATTTAACCACTGTCCAGAAGTAATTCAACAGAAGGGTAGAAAAGAAGCCCCATATTTCTGCTTTGAGATATTGGATGGAGAATAAATATCCCAGATTTAGTAGCCTGGTGGCTCTAAATGAGCCTAATGATTCAATGATTCATTTTGCATCTATCATCCACTGAATGAAAATGATGACACTGCCATTCTGTCATCATAATCTACACATGCTAAGATGACAGCAAGACGCTATTTATTTCCATAATTTCTTTAGAAATCAGCTGTGACGTGTGACATGGTGTTTACTGATATATCAATTCACAATTGATTGTGATTGTCACAAAAATATGAAACTTCAAATAATGTAAAATAGAGGTAGATCTTAGCCATAAAATAGAGGGTGATCAATTATCTGACTGTATCTTTGCCTTCCTACTTTCAGTAACTCAGTATGTGAACATGTCTAAACCACATTCCATTTCCATCCAGACCACAATCTAGACCATGTCAGACCACATACTTTACCATATGGCAGCTGTAACACCAAAAAAAAACAACACATCAGACTTTGAATAATCTAAATTGGGTTCATGGCCTAGTTTTGTCACTTACCAGCTGGGTTTAAAAACTCTTATGTAGTTTAAAAACTCTCGGAGTCTCAGTTTCCTTATCTTTAAAATTTGAACAGCGTTTTAACTCTTTGGATTATTAAGGAGTTTTATATTGAATTTATGGGGGTAACATTGGTTAATGAAATTATATGTTTCAGGTGTACAATTCTATAATATATCACCTCTATATTGTATTGTATGTTAACCACCTGAGGTTATGTCTCCTTCCATCACCATTTATTCTCCCTTTGTCCTCTTCTGCCTTACCCTCTACCTCTCTCCCACCCCCTTTCCCTCTGGCAATCACCACACTGTTGTCTGTGTCTATGAGTTGTTTTTTTGTGGGGTTTTTGCTTAATTCCTTCACCTTTTGCACCTACACCCCAACCTCCCTCCCCTCTGACAGCTGTCAGTCCTTAATATCTATGTTAGGGAGTATAAAGTTAGGAAATATTTGTGGAAACACATAGCACAGATGTTCCTGAGCACAGATGCTCAGTAATTAATCTTCACAAAAATTTATTAATAATAGCATCTTTCTAAGTTATCCTACATGTGACTTGTTCTTTTTCCTTCTCTGCTACCTGTTTTAGCTGTGGCAAAATTTTCATGTACAAACAAAGTGACCCTCGTCAAGCAATAAAGCAACAAATCCTCAAACAGCCATTTCCTGCCTGACAGTTGGTATGCATATGCTTCACTGACTTTACTGTGTAGCCATGAAACCTTCATCATAAGTGTCATTTGGCTTTAACTTTGCAATAAGGTAATTATAGTGCTGGGCTTATTAAAAACAGACTCCATCACAGGAGACTTTGACGGATGTTGGTGGAAGTTCTAACTCGACAGGCAAGTGGGATGAGCAAGTACATGCCAGAGCTCAAGACGTTATATTGCAAATGCTGTTTATTCTCTGTCAGCTATAAACTATGCAGTAAATAACAGATTATAAAAGAGATCCAGAAATAACATTAAGCTAAAATGGAACCATCAATTATTCTCTCTTCTGTAGCTTTCAGGAGGTTTTTTTTCCCTTCGCTGTTGGTACTTTTTTCTTTATTCGTTAATTGCTTTTTTTCCCTGACTCCCCTGTTCTGCTCCAGTGCCTATAAATCACGGTAAAAAAGATAAAATGTTACTATTATGAAACGAGTGTAAAATGGTATTTAAATAAATTTGCTTTTGCAACCAAGCCAACTTTCTCTAACCTTTAAGCAAAAGTTTAAAGCTTCTACTGAGAGCATTGTAAACTCTTTCCAGCAGAGTGCATGTATTTTTAGCCCTCACACTATTTTAGGTACTGGGCAGTGTCCAGATTGAGGCAGTCACTTCACAGTGAGTTTTAAGATATAAATTTAAAGTATACAATAAGAGCAATTTTGAAACATATTCACCTAAGTATTGGATCACAAAGGATTGTGGATTAGTCAGCTGCAGCAGCAGAATGATAATAAATGGAGCCAAATGGGAAGAAGGAGCAGAAGACAACAGTGTGTGAGAACTTATGTCTAACTTAACTGGGTCCCACACTGGCAGCCACACCCAAACCCACACCTTAGGAAGTCCTTCCAGTTTTACTGGGTTCCTTTCCCCATGTGAGGGTCCAAGGTCCACGTCTACATCAAAGCAAAAAGGGCTACTGGTCCCTCATTGACTTTTTCAGCCACATACAGATAACTCATTCCTTGTTAAAAATAAAAAAACAAATTTTAATGCATATTATTAGAGGATTTTAAATTCCTTGCTTCCCTGCAGACAACTGGAGATCCTCCAAAATGTATCACAACACCATGACTGGTGTTATATGAATTACAAGACTGAGAAACATTAACTGGAAAGGGTGTGTGTTTTTGGCTAGCACAAAGGACCAAGGGAATAATTGGAAAGTATTTGAAACCACTGCCCATTATCTCAATTCAATAGGAATAAGATATAAGAACAGAAAAGTTGATGTGCTTACATAACAGGATTAAATCTCATTGACAAAGTACCACAAAGAAATGTGCACCATATCAGACCAACCCAGAGACACCCACCATTTCTTTAACTCTCTGGTCACTAAAATTCTCTGAGATCATCAAATAAAATTTTGATAATTCCATTTAAATACTCTGTTGTAGGAAAAGTGAGCACTGTTATAAAGCAGATGTTTCTGTTCATGACAGGAAGACATAAGAAATTCCTACATGCATTAAGACACAAGCAGCAGTCACTGAGTCCTCTTCAATCATGAGGTTCTCTTAAAGCCATCACTTGTCTAGAATCTACATATTGGCTGCTTGTTGACTGTGCCACTTTTCTAGAAGCATATTCTGGTACATTTTTTCTCCTACATCTTAGAATATAAGTTGATTTGTGACTGATATTGGTGATGTGGGATGAACACATGGACAATCAAAATCAGAAGACCCGAGTAATGATTTCACCATGTGTTATTTCCATTCATGATGCTTTGGTTTCTTCAACTATACATAAAATGAAGATAATGTCAGAATCTTCTGCCTAGGCATGTTATAAGGAATCAATGCGATAATCCACACATTGTGCCTAGCATGGTGCTTGCTGTAATTACTATAATTGGTGCTCTTGAAACATTGATAATATCTTTACCAATTGTCTACTTGATAATGTGTATATCAACATATACTTCTGTGTTATATTGTTATATATATATACATATATATATATGTATATATATATATATATATATAAGAGAGAGAGTTTATGCAGAATGGGTAATAAATGGCCTTGAAAGATAGTGCATTTTCAAAATAGCCACTGTTTTTTATAATTAAAACCATTTAAGAATGATTCTAAATAATAACTATACATTCTTGTGGGTCTCTAATGTATACAATTCCACCCATGTATCCCAGTGTTCCCCTGGCAGCCTCTTATTTCTCCATCAGGACAATCTAGTTGTCCTTCAAGATCTTTATTCCTATAACATTTGTGTATATCCCTATGACAGCACTTTCCACATAATACTGAAATGATTTCTTCCCACAGAACTTTCCCACCAAACTGTCAACTCCTGAGACTGACCTTATCCATCCCTGAGTCCTGCAGTCCTAACATAGTGCCTTGTTCCCAGTTTGAAGGAAGAGGCAGGTAAAAAGAAAAGAGAGCATAGGACAGGGAGAGGGAACAAACAAAAGAATAGAGAGAGAAGAGACAGAATGTGCATAATAAAAAATCTCCATTACACGTGTCTAGGTTCTTCTCAGATGACTCTTATTAACTGCAAGAGCCTCCTCTGAAATTCTTTGGCTCTTGGCTCTGGTCTGAATCCAAACTCTTGGAGACAATGAATGCTATTGGTTCAACAAGTGAGAACCATGAAACCACAAGAAAAATGGTGAGAAAGAAAAGGCTTCTTTTAAATACCTAGATATTTTCTCATTGCATGTGGCAAGAATTTAAGAAATTGTAAATCCTGTATATTTTAAGAAATCTGGATGATCTTTTGTTCATGAAGTTCTATCATTGTTTACTACACGTTAATTAAGCCAAGTTACCCAACTCATTCAACAAAGATTTACTGAGCACATACTATGTACTAAGTATTCTTCTGAGGACTGGAGTCTGTGTATATGAAACTTATATGCCCACAAGCAGAGACACACAAAAATCAATAATAAAGTATTAGGTGATAGATGAGTAAGGGTAAGAAGAGTAGGAATAAGGGAATCAGAATGCCTGGTCCAATTTTAAATAAGCTGGACAGGTTAGGTGACTAAAAGGTGATATTAAAAGAAAGAGCACAGACAGTTGTCAGGGAGTATTCCACACAGAGAGAGAAGCCTATGCAAACACACCTGGAGCCCTTAAAGGGCACCAAGGAGGCCCCTGTGAATGGAGCACAGTGTGCTGGCGGGAATAAGTAAAGGGGAGGTCATGGGACCAAGGAGTGACAGATCATGCACATCCTTGTACCCACTGCAAAGACTACAGTTTTACTCTGAGTCACATGGCAACCCATTGGAGGTTGCTTTGATTTACCTTTCTCTTCCTATAAGCTGCTCCCTACAGTTGTCATCCTACCCCTCACTGGACAAGAGGCTTTTGCAGTTAACCTGCCTGCTTTTGCTTTTTTGAAAGATTTAACTACCAAGGGCAAAGTCAATTTCATATCAGATGTACTTTCCTTTGACCTTGGACTGAGGTTTTTGTCCTTGGTACCATACTTTAGAGATCCTGCCCTGCCCTGGACCTCCCCAGGTTACACGTCTCTTCATGGAGAGAGGAGGGCAAGAGGTGACGGTTCTTTCTCACCCAGACCTGCCTCCCTCCTTCTAGATCATGCCCAGTAACTTTCTGCCCAAACAGTAAACTCTAATCCCCAGGGCCTGTACAGCCCTCTTTCCTGGTCCACCCTCCCTAGCCAGGCCAGGCTCCCCCGCGTACAATTCCCTAAGCTAAGGATGGCCAGGGGGCAGCTGTTTGCAGGAAGGGTAGAACTGGGTCTTTCAGGCTGGGCGAGAGGGCCACAGGCATTGACTCAGGGCCCCCTGAGGTATGGGTGAAGCCAGAGGGGGTGGGCTGGGACAGTGATCTATTCACACTCCAGCCCCAGCCCTGCAAGTGTCCAGCAGACTAGATATCAAAGCCTTTCACCTAGAATACTAAAACTCTCCTGCCAAAAGTAAAAGTGGAAACTCTCCTCCACCTGGTTCCAACTGCAACCAGAAGTTGTTTTCCCCTGAGGTTCTACTGTCCCTGCTCCCCTGGCTTATTCATATTATCAAAATGGATTTCCATTTTGGGGGAGATGTGGATTCCTGTTGTTACCTGAGCACCTCTCTCACCAGGTCAGCCCTGAGGTCCTCTTTTCAGCCACAGGTCATCAGACATGCCACAGCAATTGAGTCTCGTATTCATTTCAACTCAGAGGCAGTAACTGTCCATCAAAACAGCTATTGCCAGCAGCAATCACTTTTTAAAGTGACTGAGCACTTATGAACAATTTTAACTTGAACATAACATTTTCAACAGTTAAATAGTAGCTTTCTTCATAAGAGTACTTCTTTTTAGACGTGCTTTCAAATCTATTATCTCCTTTTATTATCTTAACATCTCTGTGAAGCAGGTAAGTAGTTGAAGGAACAGAATCTCAGAGGGGATGAAGGATTTGCTCATGGCCACTTACAAAGGTAATGTTCCTACTAAATCTAAATCTCAGTCTGGACCAGACTCCAACAACCTTGCCACTATACCAGGCAAATCCCAACCACTGCCTGCCTTCTGAATGATATCCTCCCCACTCAGCCATCCTCAGTGTCTTCATCCTTTCCCAAATCTCATGGGATATTGCTTCCTTTCTGTATCTGCCACATCCGTGTTACCTACCTTAGAATGAAATCAGTGTAAGAGGCTATATGTTTTCCATAAAACTTCATGTCTCTTCATTCACTCAAATAGTATTTGTTGAGTGCCCATTCTGTTCCAGGGACCATGTCTGGGGAACTCAAAATAGTCAACATCCTTGCTCTGATGGAGCTTATAGCTAGTGGAGGGAAAGTCAATAAGTTGGAACTCATGTAAATGAATAAGAGAGCAGCAGATGCTGTGTCTGCCCTATCCATTCCCTCTGTACTCACTACTCTCATGCATGCCAATTCAACATCCCTCCTCTAAGCACCTGTGACTTCTCACCTGACACTTTCCCTGGCTTGCCTGGCCCTCGTGCAAGACATGCCTGAAGTTCTGGGGACTTGATAGCAACAGCAACAGTATATAGCCAATAACAGGTTAGAATTACTGGATAAACACCCCAGCTTCCTCAATTCTTAGGTGGGGCAATTTTGAAGCATGCTCTTCTACACTGTGATCCAAGTTCCCCAGTGGCAATGAGCCCAAATTGTCCACAGCGGTCACCTGCTCATTAAAGTACCTTGCATTGGCTTCCATTGCCTTCCATACTTACATCCATGTTCCTCCACCTGCACCTCCTGGGATCACCTCCCAGAAAGACTACTTAAACTCAAACTCGTGTCTGAGGGTACTTCCAATAGTGATAAATGCTGAGGCAAATAAGTCTGTGTAACATGAAACAGACCGAGGGAAGAAAGGTATTAGATTGGGTGTTCAGGAAAGACCAGAGAATGAGGTGATGCTTGAGCTGAGCTGATAGTTGAGCTGAGACTTGAATGACAAGGAGAAACCCACCAGTGGAACCTGGGGGGTCTGGGGGCAGGGCAGCATTCCAAGGAGAGAGAAAAGGAGGTGAGAAGATCTGGAGGCTTGATAAAATTGGAGTGCTTGAAGGACACCCCAGGCCAGAGTGGCCGAATCAGATGAGGTCAGAGACAGCAGGAGCTGGTCCCAGGGCCCCTTGGGGCCATGCTAAGGATTTCTGGATTTCACTCTAGACACAGTGGGAAGCTGCTAGACAGCTGAGCCACATGGTGGAGTGGTCCCATCCACTTTTTTGAAAGGTCATTCTGGCTTCTGTTAGATTTTGTGTCCTCCATACCAACACCACACAGTACACATACCCGCTGCCTGGGATGGCTGAGTTAGACCACATGTGAAGTGTACTTAGAGTGAACTTAGGGGGAGAAAGATAGCAATTTAAGAATTTTCCTGGGGTTAGCAGAGAACTTTTGAAATCTCTAGCTCCACACTCCCCATGTCAAGCCCTTTGTGAAGAAAGTCACAAGAAGTACAACTAGGACATAATCACTCCCAAATATGTGTCAAGTAGCAAGAGCTCTACATCTCATGCATAAATGTTTAGAAAATTCAATCACTTTCCCGGTAAGTCCTTTTGAATTAAAAAGAAAAAAATGTCTTCTGCTAACCGGAAAGAAATGAAGGTCAATAAATCTGACCATCTGGCCCCTGATTTCAAAAGATCACTGCTTTTAAGTACTTCCTGCTCCTAATGGTGCTGTACTAATGCATATCCCTCCTGATAGCAACTGCTTTGCCATTTTGTTATTTAATGCAGATGCTTTGGAAGCAAAGGTTAGCATCTTGCACCTTTTAGGGTAAAAAGATGAGGCTAGTTAGGCTGATGCTTGACAAGCAGTCAGAATAAATTAGTTTCCCCTCTCTGAAACAGTCCTTTGTCAGCTTCGGCTGGCGGGGGGGGGGGGGGGGGGGTTGACGCAGACACTATTTTAGCTCAGCTAATGCTGCCAAGAGCAGAATATCAGATGAGATGCAGAGGAATTTATTTCAAAATCACTGCTTTGAGCTCAAACATCTTTTTTTTTTTTTTTTAATATATCTTTATTGATTTCAGAGAGAGGAAATGAGAAGGAGAGAGACAGAAACATCAATGATGAGAGAGTCATTGATCGAGCCCACAACCCGGGCATGTGCCCTGACCGGGAATCGAACCCCGATCACCTGGATCCCAGGTCGATGCTCAACCAACCGCTGAGCCACGCCCGGCCAGGCAAGCTCAAACATCTTGATGCCTATCCAGAGGGTGTCTGCTGGTCCATCACTCTGCCCTCAAAGGCTAATGCCAATTTTCACCACTCTTCCCAGAAGTTCTTTACTGGGAAGCAGATTCGTTTTGGGGAGAACCTGTTACTAAGTTCCTTAATCCATGTGTTCATGGAAAGAATTACATAGAGAAAACTTCTCACAAAATTAAGTAAAGGAGAACAATTTCCTACATGTTTTAAGGGGAGATTTTTTTTAAGAATGAAAAATAGAAGTTTTATTTACTTCTAATTCTGGATATTTTCAGGACATTTTATATCACAGAAGAGTCACTTCTTGATTAAAATACATTTTGCAATTTTGGCTCTCAGAGCACTTTCCTCTGCAATTTGAGTGTGATGTCACTAGGTAGTGATGGAAAGTCACGCACACCTGAAATCTAGGAAGCAGTTGTTTTGCCAGAGTTGAGAAAGCATGTCCCTATTCCATGCTCAGGTAATGTGAGGACCCACCAAGACAGAGGCAGGCCCCTAGGCCCCGGGGCAGGACAAAAGGCATACATGAATGACTCAGTAAACTGCAGAGGGTGGAGGCAGTTCCAGGAATTAACTTAAACCGGTGGGTTTGACAAATACCAGGTGCACTCAAGCCTCAGGCGCCTGTGGTTGAGAAACATCCTGAACCCACCCTTCCTGGAGAATTTACAACCCTTGCAAGGACAATGATCATTTGCTCACTGCAACCCTATATAAGCTTATTGTAAATTTACATCAGGGTTCGAGTCAGAATTCCACTGCGTTGGATGAGACTGAACCCCAGCTAGCTGGAATAAAAGTCCCTTTTGCTGTTACATTATCAGCTCCGGAGTGATTGTCTTTCCGCCGCATAGGGGATCTGATTCTCAGACATAACAGTATGAGGATTATAACCAGCACAGTAAGGAGGAAAGTCTTCTGTGAACCCTACTGCATTCAAAGTCATTGTTGGGAGACAGAGGCAATGTTTTTTAATTAATTCTAATCCCACAGTAGCAAAATAGGAAGTTAAATTTTGATTTTAAATATCTGTTTCTGTGTTTTATTGGATCACTTTTTTTCATTCTCAGAGTAATTATCTATGTTGCAAATATTTATTTAAATAACTACTTAAGCATATCAAGTCTGTTTGGAATAAATTTCAGTAAAATCACTTGTTTTAATTTACATAGGTGAATACAGTAAAAAAAAAAATATTGAGCTACAATTTCTACATTATTAATTTGTATAAGTGTGTTATGAACAATATGCAAGATTCATTCATTCCATCATTCATTTAACACATTTTTATGGGGTGCCTATTCTGAACCAGCATTGCTCTTGGTCCTGAAAAGCAGCAGTGAACAGAAAACACTTCACCTGTTGTAGTTTACATTCTAGTGAGGAAAGACAAACCAATAAAAAAGCCAGATATAGGTATGTTTATGCCAGAAGCAATAAGTGCTCAGAAGAAAAATAAAGCTGAAATGACAAACAGGGATGGCCATGAGAGTGGAATAGCTATTTTAAACAGAGAGTCCTAGAAGCTTCACTATTGAGGTAACATTTGGTCAGAAACCTGAAAGAGAGAAGAGTCATTGCTAAATCCAGGAGGAACATTAAAGCTAAAATAATGGTATGTGCAAAGGCCCTGGGGTATAGGGAACATAAAGTAAAATGTGACTGATGTTCAATATACAAGAAGAAAAATAGCAAGAAATGAGGATAGAGAGATAGATAGTAAGCAGAGTACTGGGGCAGATTATGTAGGGCCCTGCAGGTAGTTGCATGGTACTATCAAGTGTCTGCTATAAGCCAGGTACTGAGGTTGTGGCAGTGAACAAGACAGCTCAGGTCCCTACTATACAGAGTTTATTTCTAGTACATGCACACACACACACACACACACACACACACACACAGTTAATAAGGCCCTGTTTCCACCTACTAAGCACAAACCAATAGCTTTTTTCACTCTCATGGCTTTGTTTTACTCCCTTTGAGGATCTTTTCTTCATAAGTATTCTGAGTTCATCATGCTCTGCCTCTTCATCTTCCTCTCTTACTGACTCCTAGATAAAAGCTACTAATTTCCTGCTGGGCAATGGAGGTAGAGAAGGGGGAGGGCTGGGCCGAAGCCAGGCTGTTGTTTACAACTCCCAAGAGCAGCAAATTCTCCCACCTTGCCCCTGTGCTTCCAAGCCAGGTTTCAGTGGCTTAATCTGTACACAATGACAGAGGTTAATTAATTAACTGCCTCTGCCCTGGTTTCCCCTAGCAACTGGCTTTGGCTCATAACTAAACCCCAACTAGAGATATTTCTTGGCAATTTTGTTAACTTATACTAGAAGAGAAATTTGATAAGAAAATTAACTGGTTGTAAGAGAAACTCTCATTGATTAAAATCTCTAAATCCTCATCTTCTGACAATGGTTGTGTCCTCATTACTCAAAGTCACAGTAAAAAAGCCCCTGATTACATGCTGTCCTATCAAATTAAAGAAACAAACATCCAGTGGCCTTTAAACCAATCAAAAGCCCCTCCTCACAGGGACCTGGAACAACAATGTGAACACCAATAGGAGCTAAAGCAAGGGACCTGGAGTGGGGTGACAAGACACTCATAATTCCCACTGGCCAGCTTCGGCCACCGCAGGCCTTCCCTGATGCACACCCCAGCAAGCCAGCCCCCATTGTCTCTCTCATGAAATCACCCTGTGCCACTGTGGAAACTGTTTGTGCCTTTTTCAGCCCATTAATTTCTCTGTATTTAAGAGGAACAGCATTTCCATCTCAGATTAGATTTTGTTCATTAAACCCTCATCTCACTTTCCAACCTGCCAAATTTTCATCAGTAGAGATCTGAGATTCAGACACCACAACCCATTAAGCACAACATCTTGAAATTTACAACAATTTTGTTTTACAAAACCCTCTACAGACAACTTATCTCACATATATCAGCCTAGGAAAAATTTAGATAAAAATAGATGTTTTCTAAAGCATTTTTAACATATTATTATTGGCTTAACACTTCACAGATAAACTATTTCCATTTTGCAGAATATTCTTAATCATAGGCAATATGAAAAGACTGGAGAATTCAAGTTCTTGTTTGATTTTTTAAATCATAACTACTTAAAGTTATCATTTGTTAGCTTTCTTTTAATTTATTAAAAATTTTAATTAGTGAAGGAAGGAAATATACATGATGCTTTGGGAGCATGTAGTTTAAAAGCCTTAAAGTAGAAAATTTGGGTGACCAATTGTATTATGCCAGAAATGTTTGGAAAAGCCTGAACCCTTGAGGGGAAACAGGGAAGCCCCCAGGTGCATTAGGTTTCCTTGGTGTGACCTCCCTGATCAAAGGAGGTTGGTCATAGTGGGAGTATTAAATAATTCCAGGACACAGCTGGGCAACATCAACGCTTAGTGGTCAGCCCTCAGACTTCCTTATAAGCAATGCATCACTTACCTAAGAAGTGGGCCAGGGAGACCATGTAGGATGGACCATTTCTGCAGATGCCAGAAGTGGGAGAGCTGCCCCCCAGCCCCCCGCCTTCTCCATGAGGGAAGCAGGAAAGGCCAGAGAACAGAGTTCTTCCCCCAGAGCTGGGAAGACGGCCCAGAGGTAGGGAGCTGGGAAAAGTCACAAGCCTAGAAACCTTGATCCAAATAAAGAAGGGTTTTACCATGGGAAGAAGCAGCTTTAGCAGTTTTACAAATAATCTCTCAGCTTCAGGAAACTAAAGCAGGGCTGTCCTCTGAGGAAAGGTATATGAGGATTTAAATATTTGGGACTTACATTCTAATGTAGAAGTTAATCATGATTTTAAAAATAATTCAGCTACAATTTCTGCATTTCCTGATCAGGCTGCTCTACAATGTGATTAAAAATGTGATCACAATAAAAATGCTTTATTTAGTGGATAATTGTACGTACTAGTGTCTACCATTTCCAAATGTCTCCTTTTATTACCCTTGTTCAAGAAAGTCTTAATATTTAAGTGATTTACTGATCACTTAAAATGCCAGCCTCACCATTAGGAGGTACATTCACTATACATTGCTTAATTTTATAGTACATTATTTCTTTATAAACAGACACATTACTGTAGAACATTAATTAAGCCTTTTCCCCGTTATGCATTACATTTTGAGGACAATAGTGTTACCAAGTGTTGGCCTGATTGATGTGCCTGAGACTCTGTTTCTTGGCTCACAAAGAAGCACGCTCCCCAAGAAGTGGTGCTACTGGGACTCCAGGATTAGGCAACAGACAGCTCTGATTTGTGAAAGACGTACTTAATGAATAATGCATGGCAGATGCACTTCAACAACCCAATTTGCTGAACTATTTAGCATCAATAACCTAGCTATAATAGAAACAGAAGGCCTTTTAGAGCTAGGTTATGAGAAGAGTTTTAATAAAATGATATCACTCCAATCATGTGCATCACATTTGCATTTAGTAGAACCTGGTGTTTGCATCAGTATAAAAAGAAAAGTTTTGCACCACTGTTTTTTTGTAAGCTGTCACTCAGAAATATGTTGGCATATGGGTGTCGTGCAAGGATCAGACATCAGGGAAGGATTTGAGGAAACACATAGCAAGGTCTTCTCCCTACAAATCACACAGTACTAAAAAGGCCAAACTCTGATTTCAGAAAACCCTTCTGGTTAAAAAATAATTCTAGTGAGGAGCACAAAACTACAAGAAAATTTCTTATTTGCTTTGAGACTGAATGACAAGTATCAAATTAAAATTTCCTATGGAATAACAGATTTTCTAACATTAATGGAGAAGGACAAGAGTAGTGTCAAGAAATTAATCTTTAGTAAATCATTTTCTATTGTCCTGTTCATCCCTAATCTCCAAAATCAAGAAGGAAGAACAAAGTGCCATGGAGACCATGAAAATGCTGTGTGCAAGGTATCCAGTTACCATTTAAATACAAATTTATCCTTTTGTACCTTCTCACTGATAAGAATAAGAAAGGTACAACTATGTCAACTTGTCCAGTACAAATAACATGGGTAACGAACAGGACTAAATTTGACAGTGGGTTTTACTGTTGCATAAGCAGCGTTTATCGAGCGAACAGAGGTGAGTTTAACATTCAATAATAATAGTTACATTAAAACTAGAAGAAATTTCCTAGAGCAAATGGCCAGTCTAGAGCCCATGTTCCATACAGAATGGCCTAAAACATCTTCTAAAAGAACACATTAAAATCTCCCCAAAGCCAGTATTATTGTATTCCTGGAAGCCTTAAAATCCAAGGACATCTCTGAAGCCTAGGAGTTGGCCAAGCAGAAGACTGGTCTTAGGGATCCCAGCCTCTAAGCAGAATCTCGTCATGATTCAAGATCATCTACCATTTGTAAAGCATCTCACACGAATGTCAGACCAAATGTGAAAGGAAAGCTCTGCTTCCCTAGGTGACTTAACTGCTTGCTCAGATGTGAACAATTAGGGTCTTAGAGAAAGTCATTATAAATGAAAGACATCAGGCTTATGCTGAGAAGGGAACTGATGATTGTTGAGTGGGTTCTACATCCAGGCTTTGTGCTAGGTGATCCAAGTGCCATCAGTAATGATTAGAAATGATGAATATTGAAATTGACAAAATAAAATGAAAGTAAAGTGAATGGAAGAACCAAGGTATATCTTTTTGTGATGCAGCTTTGGGAGAAAGAAAGAAAAACAGAAGCAAAATAAGACAGAGAGAGGACTTCTGGGATGACATTCTTGTCTGTCTTGGAGACGGTGCTGGATTAGCAGGTAGACAGTTCCTATTCCATCTGGCATGGAACATTCCTGAGTAGCAGAAAGTCCTAGATCTCTGTGTACTGAGGAAACAGCCCAAAGGCACGTTTCTCCTTAGCATCCCAGACCTAAACGGGCTTATAAAAATGTCCCAAAACTTTTCCTAAGTCAAGCATCCAAATTGTTCTGCCTTCATGGGTGAGGTAGGACTCCTGCCATAGGAATTAATACATATATTATCTCAATGGGTCTTCCACTTTATAGGAGATGAAACCAAGGTTTAAAAATATAAATTGTTCGTGTCATACACTGTCTTGTGTATTAGGTCTGGTTGACCCCTCAAGCCCTGAAATATCACCTCTCAGATCTGAAAAAGCTGAACATTTGGGATACAGATTTCCCAGAATCCAAATACTGTGGCTGAGTCAAAGATTTGCAGGTGTCTGTGATTTCATTTCAAATTCCACCTAAAGGAGAAAAAAATCTTGCAAAAGTCTCTCATATTCACCATGTCCAAGAACAACTCATGACTTTCCACTTCCCCAAAATATCTGTTCCTACTTCTGTGTTTCCTCTCTCAGTGAGTGGTATCAATACCCATCTAGTTCTACCAGCCAAGGATGTAGAAATCATTCTGGACCTTTCCATTACGGCCCTCTCCCACACACACACATCATATCCAGCCTGCCACCAAGATCTCCCAATCTTAGTTCCTAAATATCTGTCAGAATTATCTCATTTCCTCTATGCCTGCTTCGACCAGTCTAATCCAGGCTACCATCACCTCCCCTGGACAAAAGCAGAAACTTCTCAACACCACTCCCTACCTACATCAACCATAGCTTCACCCAGCCGCTTTCACTTCTGCATATTGCAGCCAGAATATTCTTTTTAAAATATAAACCTGATGGCATACCCATTCCACTGTCCCTTACCCTGTTCTTAAAATATATCAATAGCTTCCCATTTTTAGTAAGACAAAAACCTTAGCATGACCCTGCATGGACTGACTCTGCCTGCTTATTTCTCCAGACTCATGTCAAATTATTATCCTTCTCTCTGTGTGTTCCAACCACTTACAGTATTATTTGTAAAATATAGTATTATTTGCAGTCTTCAAACATTCTATGCTTCTTCTCTTCCTAAGGTCTTCACCAGCATATAGAATCCACTCAGAATATTCCTCCCCACTCCCAACCAATTGGAAACTTCTATCCACCCTTCAAACCTCAGCTCAAATGCTAAATTCTGATAGAAGCCTTTCCTAAGCCTCCAAACGAAGATAGGCCCTCTTGTTTTTTTGGTTTTTTGTTTTTTTGGGGGTTTTTTAAAAATATATCTTTATTGATTTCAGAGAGAGGAAAGGAGAGGGAGAGAGAGATAGAAACATCAATGATGAGAGAATCACTGATTGAGCCCACAACCTGGGCATGTGCCCTGACCGGGAATCGAACCCCGATCGCCTGGATCCCAAGTCGACTCTCAACAGCTGAGCCACGCCCAGCCAGGCAGGCCCTCTTGTTAGACACTCACAGAGCATCCTGTGCCTTCTTTTCATGGCACTTATCATGGTTGATAATTATACATGCAGTTTATGGTTACTTGATTCTCTCTCTCTCCCTCTTTCAGCTGCAAGTTCCCTGAGGGTAGGGCCTACATCTATCTGTGCTCTCTCCTTGGAATCCCTAATACCAAACAATTCCTGCAAACTATTAGGTGCTTAGTAAATATTTGTAACGGCAGAAGGAAAGATTAAAGGAAAGGAAGGAAGCAGGAAGGAAGGAACATGATGAAGGCACCAATTTGTAGCCTACATCTCAGGACTGGCTTAGGAAGTGGGGTTGGGTGAGCCAGCCCAGCTGCCAAGATCAAGAGAAGACCAAGTTATGAGTGGCTGCTCCACTCTCCCTGGGGGTCCATCTGCTTGGCCACTTTTGAGGCTGTCTTATGTAAGCCAGAATTTCCCTGATAGGATTTCTTCTAGCATTTGTCCTGCTTTTATGTGAGGTGAAATCAGAGAGTAGATAGGAGCTCAGAAAGCATTACTACCTTGCACTGGCCTAAAACTCTGACCGCATTTATGTAAGCTGTGCCTGCTCAGAAAGGTTACTGCAAACACTTGGTCAGGTTAGTGTTGTGTTGCTTTTTCCCACCGAGCTGTTCCGGATTTGCATTTTTCCTTATTTCTGCGTCACCTGGTTGTTTATACAGTGCTTCACGACTGCCTTAGAATTTCTCCCAGAGGCATTCCCTTTCCCCTTCTCATCTTTCCTATGAAATCAGCTGTAAGCTAACCTCATCTAGCTTCACGCCTAACTCCTCCTGAGCTGCTTTCCAGCTTACACCTGTTCCTCTGTGAAGTTGGCACCTGGTGGTGATTTTAGAAACGCTGACTCGCATAAAGGGCATAACAAGCCTCTGGGCTGCCACGTCTGCACCTTGTCAATCCTGTTTATGTGTTCAAAGGATTCCTACAGCGAGTTAGTTACAGTCCAAAAGCTGAAATCCTGTGTTTACCACAGACAGAAAGGAATGTCCTAGTCACGCTCTGGCATCAGCTGCCCCTGAGCTCTCAGTCCTGCCCAGTTTAGAGGACCACTTGAAAAGCTACTGCCAGCGGCTCCCCTGCCAATTTGGCTAAACAGTACATTTTAGAGACTCAAAAAAAGCTCATGCCGCTAGCACAAAGACCATCTTTCTGGGAATCAAAGAGCAAGGGGCTGAAATGATGCTGGCAATACCCATGGCCCTTCATTTATCTACTGATTGCAGAACAAATGAGGGCTTAAAAGAAGAATGCATGCTGGAAAGTCTATTTGATCCACCCTTTAAAGTGAAAATAAAACCTCTTCATGTCGAGCAGGGATGAAGCAGTGGCCCAATAAGATTACAGCACAAGTTTCCTACACCCACCAATACAACTTGCAGGTAGATTACTAGGAATTAGGAGACCACCTTCAAACTGAGCTCCCATTCCAGAAGCACTAGTTTGAGTAGACAGAAAAGAAAACTGCAGATGCAGCAGCTAAAAAGAATAATGTTTCTCCTGTACCAGAGGCTCCAGTGTTTTCATCAGAAAGAACATTGGGTGGGAGAACTCTCAGGTATGATTTGGGTGGGGCCCCTGCTCAATTCTGGAGGTGAAGCTGCCAGGAGAATATAGACTGAGTAAATGTGTTCCCACTCTACAGTGGTTTGTGGTTTGTAGCCTAGTGCTTATTCCATATGGCCCCAAGAAGCAGGACTAACACAAGAGGACAGAAGCTACAAAGGACAGATTTGAGTTCAATACAAGCAGGGACTCAGAGCAGCCTAAAGATGGTGTTAGCTCCCCTAGTGGCCATGAGTTCTGTCGGTGGGCGTCCAATCACAGGTGAGTGAGGAACATCAAGGCTCTTGAGGTCCATCCAGAAAGCTCCATGCGGTGTAAACACCTGGCATCACTCCTCCATTGGATGTACACCTGGAGATAGCACCTTAGCAGGAATCACAATCAGAAAGCATATCAAATTGTCCAAAGGAGAAGAAAACAAAAACAAATACATCCGAAAGAAACAGACTCGGGAAAAGAATCCTTCTTCAAAGACAAAGGAAAAGAAGCAAAAGCCAAGATTTGAAGTGAAGGAAGAGAAGTATAGCCTTGAGGAAGCTCCAGGGCTGACGAGCAGCCTGAGATCCTAAGCTGTCCATCTCAGGGCTGCTAGGGCCAAAGTTGGGCCATGCCCTGGAGATTCCAAACCCAAACTGGACTTCTTGCTGGGGTATCACAGAAGCTACTCAAGCTTTGGGTAAGTAGTGGGACTTCATCAGTTTTCAGCAGCAATTGCTAAACTCCCAAATTATGTCATATTTTTAAGTACCCACTGTACTTTTTTCTGGAAAGAGAATTGACTACTTTTATCAGATTCTAAAAGGTCACAATGTTTTAGATAAACTTCAAAGCATCTTCACATTCTATCAGAATGTTTCACATCAAATACATGGATATTTGGAAAAATTTATTTTCTTACTTTATATTACATAATTAAGTTTAAAGTTGTATCTAGTATTAACTCTTGCTCTCTAGGGGCCAGATAGTAAAATAATTGATAAATTTTCCTCCTACCAATGATTATACTTCAGGTGGTATTCAAGTTTTGGAGTATTATGAAGCCCAGTAAATGAAAATATAACTTAGTGCATATATATATCAAGTCCAGTCCAAGGGAGGATTCATATGGCATATATACTGGGCATTTGCCCTTTGCCTCCCCAAACTGCTTTCTCCCTTCTGATAGCTGCCTCAGTTTTTGTTTGAGATCTTCCCCCTTCCACTTTTTTTTTTTTAATATCTTTATTGACTTCAGAGAGAGGAAAGGAGAGGGAGAGAGATAGAAACATCAATGATGAGAGAGTCATTGATCGAGCCCACAACCCGGGCATGTGCCCTGACCGGGAATCGAACCCCAATCGCCTGGATCCTAGGTCGATGCTCAACCAATCGCTGAGCCATGCCCGGCCGGGCTTCCCCCTTCCACTTTCAAATAATGTGATCTAGGTTGGCTCCTTCCTCAGCTGTGCAGGTGAAACTCCTTCAGTCAGAGTCCGACCTTCCCTGGCCACAATGAATGGGGTGGGGTTGGCAGGTCACCTAAACCAGTCTAGTCCTGGGGACTCTCAGGACATTTCCTGGGAACACTGGGACAAAGACACTTGCTTTTTTCACTCTGGATTTAAATCTCTGAGTTGCTGACAGGCACCTCTTAACCATGTGAAGTACCAAAATAGAGCCAACACTGAAGAAGCAGATCCAAGAAATGGGTAACAGGAACTCAGTCCTTGGTAATGTGGTTACACCATGAATCAAGGCACACCAAGCCATGTTACCTCTCATTCATATGTGCCAAAAGACTCCCTCTTCTAAACAACCCAAGACCGTCTGGGTTGGGTTTTCTGTCACTTGCAACCAAAAGGATTCTGATTGTGAGTGAAAACACAGAACTACCGTTTGACAGTTACCATTTAGAGTCCCCATAAAATAAACCTCTGTCAATTCATATGGCTTTTCCTGAGCACACCTAAGGGTAAAAGTGTCTTTTTGTCTGCTTTCTCCTCACGCGTGTCTTTGCTTCCTCTCCCTTCTTCTAAATTATCTCCAAAATAACACAAATTCCCTTGAGGATGCATATTTCCATTTAAAACATACTCTGAAATGCAATCAGCTCTTAAAATCATTTCACAGAAACCTTAACAAGGCAAAGTAGCAAAGCGAATGTAAGATGTAATATGGCCACAGTGTTTGAACGGGGGGGGGGGGGGGGGGGAATCACAGCATAGTGAGGAAACAGAGCTCCCAGCTTCATTTATCCCAAGAAGCTAAAATCAGTGTGAAAGTTAATGTCACTTTTTTCACAGAAATAAATTAATTTTTCATGGGGAAAAATGGGCTTTATACCTGGAAACCTAATCCTCTGCTTATAATTTGTGAAATTATAATTCCAGTGGCACTTACCAGGTTACCAAATACCAAACCTTGACCTCGGAATTCTTGAAAGCTATGTATAGCAGGGGCAGAAATGAGGTCAGATAAATGCACAACTCTTTGCCTGGTTTTGTCAATGAGCTCCTGGGTACTTGGTAAACCACTATTTAACACAGTCCCTTCTTTAATTATTTAAACCATATACAATGTCATGGTGGTAAGCCAGACACACATAGTGACACCTAATTTGAAATTAGATAAGCAATCAATAAAAACTACTTGCCTAATATGAAAACTTTTCGTAAACAATTGAAATAGAGGCAAAAGAAGCTCAGAACTGATAAGGTACAGAATTCTGCACATTGTGAAACTGAAAGTAAAAGAGGTTATTTGATAAAGTAGCTGTAAACACCAAAAGGAGTTTGAACAATTCTTCCAAGATGTCTTCAGCCTGAACCTAATAGTTCACAAAAAAGTAAATACTATATAAGTAAACCTCTAGATATCTAAGAACTTGCCTCAGTTGGAATATTTTCCCAAACTAACTTACGTACTGTCATTCTAGAAGTAAACAAAAATTTATCTGTTAAATGGTTTGGGAGGTTCTCTAAAGTTTATCTAAGACCCTTATTCAGATGAAATAAAGAGTTAATTCACCCAAGTAAATTAAACTCAAAACTTACACAGCTTTCTAAGCTCCTCCGGCTCTAAAGGTTTTCTTTTATACTACACTTAATTGCAGAACTTTTACCTCATATAACCATCTCACTATCCCTGTAAAAAGACTAGCTCAGGGAAATACTGGTCAGGCCCAATGGCTCAAAGCCTAAAGATTTGGTAAATCATGGTATTAGATTTTGTAACATTCTTGCTTCTCTCCATTTTCTGTGAATTATGAAGTATTTACATTAAATTCAAACTAACTTAATTTTAAAACTTCTTTATGACAGCTTTTAGAATAATTGGATAGCCATACTTTGTGCTCAGAAGATCAATATGTGCAAGGGCTTCTTAGAGCAACCCTAACATGCTTCCATAGAAATGCAGGCTGATCTTGGTCTCGGGGGCAAGTTCTGCCTGATTTAAGGTCCAATATCCTTAGAATTAACTAATGTCAAAATATGATGGCTGAAAGTAATCATTTCAAGTCTTTAAAAGATACTTAATTGTATTTAGACTAAGCACAAAAGCTTATGAAATATTAGGCAAAAACTTAAGCAGCTCTTTATATGGCTCACAAATTTGCAGTCCATAAGAGAATATAAAACTAACCGCTTGAGATTTAATGTGGCAATGGAAATGTGGTATTAGGAAAAGGCGATGCAAAAGCATTTACAAAATACTGTAAGCATTTAAAACACAAAAATATGCTAACATACAAAAATAATATTTTATAAATAAGTTTTCAAACCTAAAATAAAATGGAAAAACAATTAAGACTAAATTCAGAGCCTAAAACACAGTTCAAATAAAATTACTTCATTTTTAAATGCATGCATTCCTTAAGTAGTTTGTTCCATGAAATCACACTCATAAAAGAAACTGTCTTTTCTGGAAAACACTAATAGCTATTTAAGCTACCAATTCACACAGCTGGAGCATGAATTATTAATGAACTTAAGGGTTGGTAAAAAGAAAGCATAAAAGACAGCTTAGCACTGTAAAATACCACAGAAATAGGAGAATTGGGGAAGGAAAACCAGCTCTCTCAAGGAAGAGAAATAAAGCAATCTCTACAATTGAATTTAAATATTCATAAAGCAAGAAAACTAGAGATTCCTGGTAACAGTAAGAACCAATAATATATAAATTCTATTAATAAACATTATTAATGAAGTTAATTGCTAGACAGAGTGATAATTATTTTACAGTCAACACAGCAGATACAGATTTGTCTTTGAATTGTTATGCCAACCTACTCATTAAAAATGTATGTGTGACCTGGCCGGTGTTGCTCAGTGGTTGAGTGTTGACCCATGAACCTGGAGGTCTCAGTTCGACTCCCAGTCAGGGCACATGCCTGGGTTTCAGGCTCAATCCCCAGTAGGGGGCGTGCAGGAGACAGCCAACCAATGACTCTCTCATCATCAATGTTTTATTTTTCTCTCCCTCTCCTTTCCTCTCTCTGAAACAATAAAAACATTTTTTTTTTAATGTATGTGTGAAGGACTATTTTTTTAAGCATCATGTATGGGTAAGCCTCAAGTGAACCAAAAATATTAAGGCTAGCTCTCAGTTACAGTTGCTTAACCCCAAAACCCCAATCTGGACATTTTTTTTTAGAAACCAGCACTCCCAAAAAGAAATTGACCATTAGCAGCACAGAAAGTGGTAAATAAATACCAAGCAGAGCCAAAAGTATAGTCAAACAGTACAAACAAAAAACTACCAGGCAAAAAAGAAACACCATCCTTCATCACTGCCCCACCTTCCAGAAAGTTCTCATTTGTATGGATTTATCAGCAGTTCCCATTCATCAACTCGGCAGAGCAGAAGAAGCCAAATTTATCATTCAGGTTCTGACATCTAGTCTGTTTCCAAGTGTGCAACCAGAGTGTGCCTCTGTAGCTCTCTTAGTTGAGAAATTTTAAATGAGAAAATTGGGACAGTTGACTATAGTTAGAACCCTTGAGTAGGTAACTCTTGAAAGTACTAGCAGGGAAGAAACAAAGTTTAACACTATTGCATTTCCACACTGAAATTCAAAAAGTCAGTCACTCTTCTTGAAGAATTTTGCTTGAGAGCCTTAGCTTAGTAAATTGTTACCCACTGTAACCCTATCTTTACCCCACTTGTTCTGTGAGTGTTAAAATAAGGGATGTGACTTTTCCCTTCATTTGTGTGTTTCTCAACATCTAATTATTGTAGATATTCGAGTTCTATAACCTGTGGAACTGAAAAACTCAGGTATCCTTGAAGAAAAACAATTATCTGCCCATATGGAAGTAATATTTGACTCAATTGTAAATCAATTAATATTTAATTAGTGCTTCCTATGTGTTACACACTATGTTAGCATAATGAATGAGAACACAGAAAATTCTAATCACAGAGAACTCCAAAACTTTATTTTAGCCAAAGCTGCAACCTAATCACCACTATTTTTTTTCCAGACCTGCTGATGTTGGGGTTTTTTCTAATCTTCCCTTGCCTCTTCCACTTCTGGAGCAGGGTCTCATGGACTGTGGCAGAACTGAAAGTCAGACAAAAGAAGGGAAGCAAGCAACAAGATTCCTCAGATCACCACCCATCATCTCTCTCTCTGGAAAAATCTTGTCTTGAACTTTATCCACTAGTGATAAATACTGTATTACAGAAGGCCAGTTTAGCCTGAGACAAAATTCCCAAGATCACAGGTTAATTTTTAGAGCCCTACATACTCCTTTCAGTGTTTCTTTACCCACAGAAGTGGCTGGCTCTATCTCTGCATAGCACAATGTCTGACCCAGAAAGAGGTGCTCAATAAATATTTGTAGTATCAACTAACTGATTAATTAATTGGTTGACCATATTCCAGAATTCCTTGGCCACCATCAGCTAAATTCTGTACCTCCAATGGAACATAGCCCCTATCCTTGAGCACTTGAGCACAGCTAGGAATCCTGAGAAAGTCATCTCAGATTCAATAAAAATGCTCACATAGGAGAGTATACACTCAACTTTTTACCTAAGAACTTCCATAAGTAGAATGAATCTCCAGGGTTAAATTTTCAGATATTATCAAAAGCAGAGGCCAGGGGATCCCTCACATCACACATCTGCCTCTAATCAATGTGGACCAAGTGCTATGACCTCTGCTGGAAAAAGAGAATATGGGAAATATATTGTTCATTTCCAGATATTCTCTTTACTTCTGTATATTTTCTGTTATGCTCCTCTGTACTACTGAATGAACCTGAAGTAGATTATGCCAAAATCATTTTGAAATATATCACAAGGTCAACTCAAGAACATGAAAATAGTCTCTTTTGTTAATTACTAACATATGTTGTTTGCATAGAGACACAATAGTACACTGGTTGGAGGCACAGACTCGTGGAGTCTTGCAAATTGTGGCCTTGAACAAGTTGCTTCACCACTTTGTGACTCGGGTGTTTTCTCATCTTTTAGGAGACCATAGGACTCCTTCCTCATATAGTTGTCATGAGAAAGAATAGTGCCTGGCACAAAATGAACACTCAATAAGGAACAACTTTTATAATTTAAATTCAAGAAAACTGAACAGTAATCAGGCAGGCTAATGACATTTTGGTTTTTACAACATACAAACCTAAGAATGAAAACAAGCACTAGATTTTCTAACAGCTAAGCAATGACTTGATAGTTGAAGTCTCAAATTAAAACAATAACAGAGGGATCAGTGCTCAAACATTTTAAGTTCACATAATCAGTTATTGGAAGTATAAATTCAGGTATCAACCAACACGTGAAAATGTTAAGAGGCAATGGCTCTTCAGCAATCTTAAAATATACTGCAGAATAAGTCAACCACTCTACCTAGGGATAATAATTAGCTAGAAAATATATTAAAATACTTCCCTACCAATTGGTAATATCCTCTGCCACACATGTGTCCCCAACCCCTCTCTAGCCTCCTCCGTAAGGGTGCCCCAGATTTCCAAATGGCTTAACCCTAACACAGCACTGACACAAGCTCCCAGGGGCCTCCAAGACTTTAATCCAAGGCTGTGGCCAGCATGCATACCAGCACATGCCACTTGTGAGGGATTGAATTGGGTCCACAAAATATATGTTGAACCCTAACCCCTAGTACTTCAGAATATGACCTTATTTGAAAGTAGGGTCTTTATAGAGGTAATCATGTTACAATGAAATCGTTATGACAGTTCCTAATTTAATATAACTGGTATCCTTATAAAAAAGAGAAACTTGGACCCAGAGACAGATACACACAAGGAGAAGGCATATGAAGATAAAGGCAGAGATCAAGGTGATGCATCTATAAGCCAAGGAATCCAAATGTTGCCAGTAAACCACGAGAGGCTAGAAATGAGGCAGGGACCAGATTCCCTTGCAGCCCTCGGAGGCAACATGCCCTATTGACACCTTGATCTCAGACTTCCAGCCTGAAGAACTGGGAGACGATAAAATTGTGTTCCTTCAGCCACCCTGTGTGTGGTATTTCCTTACAACTGCTCTAGCAAATTAATACTTCTAACTGGGCCTTTCCATGACATGGCATCTACCTCCCGGCCTTTTCATTAAACAGAAGCACAGTTCCCTCAAATCTTGGGAAGATAAAAGCAAGATTGTTCTGCAGCGCTCTGAGCACATTCTGACAACCTGATCAGGAGTCCAGAGCCTTTAGGTATAAGAATCAAAGATTTTTTTAAAATAATAATAATAAAAAGAAGCTGGATAGAATGGCCTCTCAAAGCCCGGGATGGGTTAGATTTTCATGGTCTGAACTGAAGCCAGGTTTCATTAACAAGGATTACTTGCAACCTCACCTGCTCTTTAACCTGGTTAACAGGGTGTGTGACACCTGAATGACATGAACAAGTCTTCTGGGAAACCAGCAAAACTGGATACAGTTAAAATAAAGATTTATGTGGAATTATTCTACCAAGTATGCCTTAAGAAAAATAGTAAGACTACCTCCTTCTAAATTTAAGTAATGTTTTACATTCTTCGTCTTAAATCCTCATGATGTAAATTAAGAATATTTGTAGTAGAGAACTCAGGAAATTATGAATTGATCTGACACACCCATACTTGAATTTCTCCATGTTTTATAGCAAAGAGGCTCAGAGGCCTATCATCAATCAGAGGAAGAGCTAAAACTAGACCTGACTCAATTTTTCACCCTCCCACTCATTATTAAGTACCAATCATGGCTGAGGACACAGAGGTGAGAACGGTGAGGGGTGGGAATGTGGACATCTGAAGAACTAAAGGACAGTCATTATGGTGAGAACATTTGGGATAGCAGTAGGTGAAAGTAAAAGGCACACAAAGGAGATGCCTTTGGGGCAGGCCTTTGAAAGTAAGTAGGTGTTCACTAAGTCAACAGGAGGCCAGGAAGGCAAAGGAAGAAAGGCCTTTGCAATTAGAACAGTAGGAGAAAAATCACAAAGCATGGAGCAGGAGGTCCCAGTAGGAAGTGCCAGGAGGAGGGCAGACTGCACCGTGGATGACAGAAGTCTGGGGCTTTGTTTCACAGGCCATGGATAGATACTGAAGGGTTTACCCAAGGCATGCTCGGTTGCATGCATTGGAAAGCTTGCTTACTGACAACGTTCAAAATAAACTAGAACTGGAGATAGGCTAGATGCAGGGACACTTATTAAAAGTTTATTTCAGTTCCGGCAAAATAAGAGGTAGAAAATGATGAATCATTTTCAAAGGGGAATTGACAAATCCTAGTGGCCAACTGAACAAAAGGAAGAAAAGCAGGCCAAAGATGACCCTGAAGTTCTGAGGTTAAAAAAGAAGAAAAAAAAAAAAGACACAGAGGTGATGTTATTAACTGAGAAAATAAACCCAGGGAGGGTTGGTAATCTTTGGGGAACTTTCATATTGTCTTTCATAGCTTCTTTTGGACACTGACAGGATCATAAAGTTGTGTGCAATGGGCATAAAACTTTATGATAAAAACCCTATCCATTAATTTAAGGTAAAGAAAAGAAACTTTTTCTTCAATTTTTTAGCAGCAACAATACACACATTTCAAATACATCCCTGGGAGGTATCTATATGTACAGATAATAATTGTAACTTTGGAAGACAACTCTCAAATGGGAAAAACACCAAACATTTCTCCTTGTAAGTTATATTAGTAATGGTGTCAACAAACCAAAGGCAAATAATTGATCTTAATGAATCAGGATTTATATTTTAACACAAAGAAGTATAATTTAACTCCAAACTAGATTTATGCCTCAACATGGATAGGTATTCATTCAATCAATGGGAGCTCACAAGAGCTTCAAAAATAAAATTTTTTTCCCATCCTCAGGGAACCTCCACTTTTATTTATGAGTTTGAACAAAATATAGGACATGCATGTGTTTATGTCCAGTAGCACTTTTAGAAGTATATCAAGAGCTCTGTAAGGCCAGTCGTAAATATAGACTTTGATATTATTCACAGAAATAGCCTCAAGTCTTCTCATTTTATACAGCATCCTTAGGGCACCTCTCCTATGCAGTTGTCTGATGATTCCAAATACAGTTCTCTCTCCTGGGCTCTAACTCTTCTTCAGCTTGGTACCATGCCTCTCAACTCAAACTCAACACAACCAAAACTGAAATCAAATCTTTTGTTACCCTAAATCTGCTGTTACCTCCTTCCTTACTGTCTATCTTTGCTAATGGAATTGTCATCTACCTACTTTCCTAAGTCTGAAGCTTAATAGTCATCAAGGATTATTTATTCTAAACACCTCAATCAGTCTCCACATCCATTTTCTAGTTAAGTCTGCCCTCTCCCCTTTCAAACACATTGCCAATGCCATGTTTCAGGATCCCATATTTCTTGCCTGAACAACTGCATTATCCTTCTAATCTTTCACCCTGCCTCAAGTATCTAAATTTTCCACAGTGATCTTTCTGAAGTATAAATCTCTAAAGCGCCACAATAATTTGGGCCAAATATGTGTCAATACCTTCCATTGCCTTCAGTATGAATCCAAACATTTTATGTGGTAAGCAAAATAATGGTCCTCCAAAGATGCCCATGTTTTAATACCCAGAACTAGTGATTCAGCCACAAGCCAAGGAATACAGGCAGCCTCTAGAAGCTTAAAGGGGCCAGGAATGGATTCTCCCCACTAGAGCCTCCAAAAAGAATACAGTTTTGCCAACACCTTAATTTTAGCTCCATAAGACCATTTTGGACATCTGGCCTCCAAAACTATAGAATAATAAATCTGTGTTGTCTTAAGCCTAAGGTAATTTATTAAGTCTGAGGTAATTTATTACAAAGCAATAGGAAATTAATACTCCTTTATATGGCACACAGTGCTGTTCATAAACTGGGCCCCACCTGCCACTGGTACCATGCCTCTCCACTCAAACTCAACACAGCCAAAACTGAAGTCTGAAGTCATATCTTTTGTCACCCCAAATCTGATGGTACCTCCTTCCTTATTTTCTATTTTGATTGATGGAATCACTGTCTATGAGAATGCCTTCCAAGGTTCCTACTCTTCAGTCAAACCAAATATTTATTTTCTCATGTTTCTATACCTGTGCCCATGCATGTTGTTCTACCTTCTCTACTCATCCTTCATGGGTTCACGAAAGCAGCACCCACTTTGAAAAACTTCCTTTAGTTGTTGAGATGGAGTCACATGTCCCCATATCCTGTGTCCTTCCAGTATCCTATACTTAACATAGCTTGGTGTTTATCTCAATCTACTCCATGGGCTTCTTTGTCAACACCTTCCACTAGACCACCAGATACTTGTGTTAACTCATCTCTGCATCCTCAGGGCCTGACACAGTCCTAACTCATAAAGGAAAATTGAATACACTTGATGGTAAGAGTAAAAATAGAACAGTACACCAAAAGGAACTTGAAGTTTAAAGATCTAGGATGATGAAGAAATCTTTATTGTAGATAAATGGCAAGGGAGCTACTAAAGATAGAGGGATTAGATGTGTAAATAAAAAAAGGGAGAGAACCTTATTTCACTAGCCTGAATGTAGTCCAAACAAGTGAGATTACTGACAAAAATAGAGGAGCTATACTTGAAAAAGAAGGAAGATTTGTTTTCTCTAAGTAAGAAAATAGTGAAAGATTAATAAACAGATATTAATTCATTAAAAGATTAATATACACATATACAAATGAAAACTGTATCCTTTTCACAAGATTAGGGTCTCAATTTTATTATAAGGCATTATGCTTATGTAGTTCCCTTATATTTCTCTAAAACCTCTCAGTATAATTTTAACAATAGATCAGATAGCTAGTAGCTCTTGGGAATTTATTAGGGCATCAGATTCTTTTTTCTTTTTTAATTTATATTTATCATTGAAAGTATTACAGGTATCCCATTTTGCCCCCCCCCCCCTCATTGACTCCCTCCACCTTCCTCCCAACCTTTCTCCAGGCCTTCACCCCATTATTGTCTGTGTTCATGGGTTATGTATATATGCATATAACTTCTTTGGTTAATCTCTTCCCACCCTCCACGCCCCTTCCTTCTCCCCTCTGAGATATGAGCATCTGTTGCATGCTTCAATATCTCTGGGTCTGTTTTTTTTGTCAGATTCTTTTGTTCATTAGCTTCTTCTTGAAGAAGATCCTTCAACATTTCATGTAATACTCGCTTGGTGGTGGTGAACTCCTTTAGCTTTTCCTTATCTGTGAAGCTCTTTATATGACCTTCAATTCTAAATGACAACTTTGCTGGGTAGAGCAATCTTGGTTGTAGGTTCTTGCTTTTCATCACTTTGAATATTTCTTGCCACTCCCTTCTGGCCTGCAAAGTTTCTGTTGGGAAATCAGCTGACAGTGGTATGGGTGCTCCCTTGTAGGTAACTAACTGCTTTTCTCTTGCTGCTTTTAAGATTCTCTCTTTGTCTTTAACCTTTGGTATTTTAATTATGATGTCTTTCTGTGGGCCTTTTTGTATTCCTCTTATTTGGGACTCTCTGTGCTTCCTGGACTTCTAAGTCTATTTCTTTCACCAGGTAGGGGAAGTTTTCTGTCACTATTTTTTCAAATAGATTTTTGATTTCTTGCTCTCTTTCTTCTCCTTCTGATATCCATATAATGTGAATATTGGGCCACTTGATGTTGTCCCAGAGACTCCTTACACTGTTTCCATATTTCTGGATTCTTTTTTCTTTTTGCTCTTCTGGCTGGGTGTTTTCTGTTTTCTCATATTCCGAATTGCTGATTTGTTCTGTGTCCTCTACTCTACTGTTGATTCCCTATGAATTATTCTTCATTTCAGTTCGTGTAGCCTTCATTTCTGATTGGTACTTTATTATGTCATTGGTGATCTCTCTAGTTTAATAGTCTTACTAAGATTCTTGGGCATCCTTATAACCATTATTTTGAACTCTATCTAGTAGCTTCCTTGGCTCTATTTCATTTACTTTCTTTTCTGGAGATTTTTTCTGTTCTTTCCTTTGTGACATGTTTCTTTGCCTCCACATTTTGGCTTCTTCCGGGTGTTTCTTTTGGTGTATTAAGTAGAGCTGCTATGTCTCCTGGAATTAGTAGAGTGGCTTTGTATAGTAGGTGTCCTGTAGGGTCCAGTGGCTCAGCCTCCCCAGTCACCTGAGCTGGGCCTACTAGGTGCTCCCCTGTGTGGGCTGTGTGCACTGTCCTGTTGTAGTTGAGCCTTGGTTGCTGTTGGTGTCACTGGGAAGAATTTACCCCCAGGCCAGTCAGCTGTGAGGACCAGCTGCAGTCACAGCCAAAGAGGTGCTGTGCTGGAGACACCCCTATGGAGCAGGATTTACTTCAGTGGAGCTTTGTTGTTCACCAGGCCCACTCTTTGAGTGTGTCACTAGTGGATACTATAGGGTTGTAATCCAGCATGGGCAAGGCTGATCATCAGGTTCACTGACTCTAGGGCCTCCCAGGAGGTGAAAAGTAAGCCTCTGCCTGGGCCTTGCCCAGAGCCACCCAGCATGAACTACACAGCAAACCATAGATGGCTGCTGCTTGTGCTGGGCTTGGTATTGTCCAGGAGGGCCAAGCTATGAACCAATGCAGGCTGCCGCTAGTGTCAGGCCTGAGGCCACTTATCGAGAGGTATGGGGCATGCTGATGCCAGCTGATGCTTGTTTGAAAGATTTTAGGAGAGTCCTAAGCATGAAGCTTGAGAGGCCACTTGTATAGAAAAGCCACTGGAAATGGTCTGGATGAACTTGCAGGTAGGGAGGGGCAGGGTCTCCAGGAACCATCAGGGCAGAGCCAAAGGTGTGAGTCAGGTGCTGAAGATTCAAATATGGCGCCTGTCTGCCAGCTGTGTGGGGGGAGGGCTTGCCAAAGGAACAGTGGCCTCTGCCAGCACTTCTGCCTGAGAGAAAGCTGCCCCTCCAGCTCTCGTCCTGTTTCCAGGCAAGTTAGTTCCTCCCTGAATGTCCCAAGTTTCTTTTGAGCTGCTGCCCAGTGCTGGGGTTCAAAGGGAACACGTCTGAGTGAGTCCGTGCACCGGCCCTTTAAGAGGAGCTGCCTGGGACTCCCACAGGCTCCAAGTCACTCAGCCACAATCCCCACTGGTTTTTACAGCCTGAAGTTGCAGAGACTTTTCTTCTCAACCCTGGAACCCTGGGCTGAGGGGGCTGGTGTGGGGTTAGGACCCCCTCACTCCTCCAGGAAACTTCCATAGCTGAGATATCCCTCCCGGGGTTTAAACCTCAACACCTGGTGTGGGCCCGCAGTCGTGTCTCTGGGATTCAGCCCTGATCTGCCCACATCTCCGCCCCTCCTACCAGTCTCGCTGCTTCTTCAGTTCCCTGGTTGTAGGACTTCTGCTGAGCTAGATTTCAGGGGGTTCTGAGTGATGGTTGTTCTGTATTTTAGTTGTAGTTTTGAAGTGGTTGTGGGAGGTGGCTGGGACAGCGGTTACCTACACTGCCATCTTCTTGTCTCAGGGCATCAGGTTCTTTTTCAAGTCAGGAAAGCACCTGAGTATTCCCAGCTGCTTTCTTCTACAAAAGAAAAATATCAGTTTGTTTCTACCAATTCAAGTTCTGCTAACAGCCCATAACAAATCTCTAGTAGGCCAAGTCAAAACCAGAGTCCCTGTACCTTGATCTCTAGGCCACGGGACCTCAGCTATATTCCCTTAAATGTATTTTTTCACAAGCAAAATGCACAAACGTTTACCAGAAAATTCCATCCCTACTGAAGTCAGTGGTGACAAGATAACAGCAAAATGCCTCACAAATAAAGGAATATTGAGAAACCTTTACGTAGTCTCCTGCCTCAAAGACCAATGATGCGTGGGTACACCACTAACACTGTACTCACCAACCCACTTTTGGAGTTTAAAAAAGCCCCCAATATTGGCAGATTTTGATGGCAAGACAACCTTACAGAAGAATGTGCTTGAGTGGGCAATTGGCTTCCCTGCAGGAAACAGCCTGTGCAAGCTCGAGAAGCATCTTTGCTTCCACATTTCAGAGAGCGGCTCTCCTGCCCTACAGCCCACCGGAGCAGCACTGCCTTTCACTGAAACTTGCTGCTGAGTCAGCAACTGTCAGCTTGTTCAGATTTTACCCCAAGTCACTTTCTCCAACAATACTTCTAAAGGTTTGCTTTTACCCAAAGGAGTCAGACTAGTTTAAACACAAAAAACATGGTCAGGCTTCAGGTATGGAACTAGTAAATTTAGATTCTCAATCACAGCTTCCATTTTCCATTCAGCTTGGCTCCAAGTAAGCCATCTTGTCCCATTAAGCTGATACGTGTCACCGCCTCACTTTTTTCCCTAGTTTCCAGTGCCCTATATCCAACATAGCTTTGTGTTTATCTCAGTCTACTTCATGACCTGCTTTGCTGCCACCACACTTGACAAGCTTATCGGCAAGGCTCACTCATCTCAGGCAGGCTGGATGCCATTTCTACGATTTTCTTTAAGAGATTATCTCACCTAACTCAATAAACAGACAAACAAACAAAAAAGACCAATCACACCCCATTCATTATCTTATTCATTTATTCAATTAATTTATTGAGTTCCTTATGCATATAAGCATTGGGCCTTCCCAGAAAGGAAGCTGCCATAGACTGAATGTTTGTGTCCCCCTGAAATTTATATGTTGAAACCCTAATCTCCAATGTGTCTAGTATTTGAAGATGGGGCCCTTGGGAAGAGATTAGGAAGTGAATGGGATTAGTTCCCTTACAAAAGAGACCCCAGGGAGCTCCTCCCTCCTTCCACCATGTTGAGGACACAGTGGAAAGATGAATCTGTGAACTAGGAAGCAGGTCTCACCAGACATCAACTCTGCTGACACCCTCATCTTGGACCTCTTAGCTTCCAGAAGCATGAGAAGTAAACTGTGGTTCTTTATAAGCCTATAGTATTTTTGTCATCAGTCTGTAGTATTTTTGTTGTAGAAGTTCAGCTAAGACAGAAGCCAATGGCATAAAGAATGTAATACTTCCGCTCACACTGGGCTGTAGGATCAGCTGGTTTGGGGGATGTCACTCCCAATCAATAAAGATAATTTCCTGAGTACCTATTCTGTTTCCAGGGGACTTATAAAACATTGCTCTTATTCCCACAGAGTTTACAAAACAGTCATAAAATCAAAACACATAAACATGAAGGAACAAGAGAAAGTTAAGAACCAGTGAAGAGCTCCTTTTGAGGCAGATAAGAGTTAAGAAAAGGGAAGGGGTACTTCAATGTAAGCTCAACTGACATGATGTAGGAGGTTCAGAAGACCTGCCCCTTGAGCTGAGTGTGCTGTTTAGAATAGTTAAGTCTTGGATTTTAGGAAAAGGAAACAGTGAGCCAGTGCTGAGTAGAGAATTTGCACAGCACTTTGAAGGCTGTTCAGAATGTTTCCCACTATAATCAAAGAAGCTACTGAAGATATTCCCCTTAAACTAAGAAAATACAGAAACTATTCTGAGGGTTAGGGCAGGGGGTGAATATGAAAAACTATTCATGGGGCAACCCTTGGAAAGGAAATATTACTTTCCTTAAAGGGAAGAAATATTAACATTATCAACTCTCATTCCATTATTTTTAAAAAACAGAAGTGCTTTGCAGTTTCACTCTACCATCCTTCTATAAGCTCTCACAGAAAGAGAACATTTCCCCCATATGAGAGAAAAATGCTCTTTTTACTGGTATTTACAAACTATATTATGTGAAAATGACAATACAGATAAAACACCCAGCTTTTATTGAGTTGGGCCAATAAGAGACACCAGAGATCAACAAAAGCACAAAACTTTATGCCTCAGATTGTATAAGGCTCATTTTCCTGATTTATAAAACTTGTCATTTCCAGGAATATTACATAACCTTCATAATTCAAAAAATAAAAGCAGCCCTGTCAGATTCTAGTGGATGTCAAAGTAGCAGCAATATCATTGCTACATTTTCAGTAATGTTTTTATTGAATTTATATTTCCAAAATTGAGAAATAGTTCAGAAAAAAACAAATCAAGCATAAACATCCCAACAAAGAAAGAGAAAGCAGGATTCATAATATTAAAATGGTGTTGCATTACCAGCTGAAAAAATTTCCTGTCTCAGAGAGAATCAAAGGGGGAGAGAAAATATTGAAAATAAAGTTAATGGTTCTAACATTCAAACTGAAACAAGAACCACACTTCTTAGCAATGCTTTTTCCCCCTTTCAGATCATTTTGGTGACCTTTTGTTAATCTCCTAAACTGATTTTTACTAATCTGGAAGTAATGAATGAATAGTTCTCAAGGAAGTATTATATAACAGCCAAAGCAAACTGCATTTTGACAGTGGTCTTTGGAAAAGAAAAATTATTTTATTCAAGCATTGAATTCAAAATACTGAAAACAAACCTGTACCACTGCAGCAAGGAAAGCTTGGGTATTTTTTCTTTATTGAATAAAGAGAGGATTTGGCAAGATTTGACTATATTTTTAAAAGAAAAGAATTGCATTGCTTAGTTAAAAGTGCTTTGTGCATAAAAAGTGCTCAGAAAAACTACTTAGTAAGAGAAATTGATTAATTGTTTAACTATGAAAATTTTAAATTAAAAAAACAACAACTGATTAATCAGGTCAGCCCAGCCTATAAAATGAGAGCAGCTCTTTTTTAGATGAAATTATTTTTCTCCATCTTTTCCAAGTCCCCATCCCTACTCCAAAATTGCAACCAGGTCTAGTAAGCAATCATTTCAATCACTAAACAGGAACAACGCCTTATTTATAATGACTTTTTATTCCTTTTCCTCTACAAACAAACAAATTTTTTTTAAATGGTAGCATTGGGCCCAGATTATTTTCCATATTCCACCACTTGGCAGAAATCTATAAAAAGCAGATGGAGAAATAGTGGTGATTAAAAAACAGAAAACAATACACATGTATTCTTTTCTAGTCTTTTTATAAAATTGAAACAATTCTGATGCAAATATTTAATTTGTCTTGGAAGACACAATGAATATTCAGTAGACCTAGTCAAGAAAAAGACAGACTTGGTATAGAAGAAATCAAGTGATATCTGATTCCAAGCAAGCTATACTTTAGTTTTGTTTAAAAGATTTTTTATTGATTTTTAGAGAGACAGGAAGTGAGAGGGAGAGAGAGAGAAATACATCCATACGAGAGCAGAACATCAATCCATCAGCTGCCCCCTGAATGCCCCCTACCAGGGATCAAGCCTGAAATCCAGGCTCTGACCAAGAATTGAACCAGCAACCTTTTGGTGCACAGGACGACCACCCAACCAACTGAGCCACACCAGGCAGGGCAAGAAAGCTGTACTTTAAATACTGGAAACTTCTCAAGCTCCCGAGGAACACATTTTTGGCAAATGAAACTTATCAGGTGTTGTCCAGGTTACATTCACACTTATATTCCTCCTTGAGAGATATAAAAGATGAAAACAGGGCTAATCAGGGTTAATCTTCACAGAATTTCCCAATATGCCTAGAAAGAACAATAAATATCTGCTAGGTTTTGATATTTTTTCAGTGAGGTACTATTATACTGGGACCTTCCTACAAAATTAAATCTTCCCAAAATTTGTTGAAAGTAATAATTACCTCTTATAATAATTATCAAAGACTCATTTCAAGTCCCAAAATTTAGAATATACCATTTAAGAAAACTGTTTAATCAAGAACCTAGTTCATCATTACTAAAGCATTGTTATTTAAATGAAGTAAAAATATTTCCAATAAAGAAAAGACATCAATAGGAAGGATGCAAGAAAACAAAAACTTCTGTGTAATATAAAATATTTGGGAAACATATATGTTACTTAGCAGTGCTCACCATGGTAATAAAATAAATGAAAAAAAGTTACTCATAGATGTTTATTTCAGTAAAACTTCTGGACCTCTTGCTAATTGCATGTAATATTTCTGTGATGGCAGGAGATTCTATGTATACTGCATGGCTTAAGAAGAGTGCGCCAAAGCCAAAAACCTATCAAATTCATGATATTGAGAAACTTCAGATTAGTCCATAATAAGTAAATATTCAATTTACTTAATTATTGACAAAAACATTTGAAATTTGGAACCTACATGCACACACACACATGTACACAGAAACACAAACATATACACACACAGACTTACTCATACAGTCAAGAACTGTGAAGATCTGAAGTTTTAGCCTACTTGCACACTAACAAGTTAGCCAGCCATTGTTTCATGGCCTCTGATAGACGATAAGAGATTCCTAGGTCAGAGACAAGAGACTTTATTATGTACAGCACAGCAAGCATGGCCCTCATGTTTACAATAGTTTCCCTTGACCCCCAAGTCCCATAAAGATAATACTGAGCATCTCAGGTGGGTTGTGTGCACACAGTGGGTTTTCATCACAGCCAAGGAACATCAAGCTAAAGGAAATCCAAACTTTTATAAGGGGCAGCAAGCAAATCTGCCCTACCTTTGCCCCAGAGAAAAATATTGTCTTTATTATACTGGACAATAAATAAACCTACCCCTTATCCAGAGGAAGTCATCACTATCTCCATCTTTCAAGGCCATTCACTATACAAGCAACCTTCAAAAGAATTGTTTGCGTGAAAAGCTGTCAGGGCTTTTGCTTGCAAGAATGCAGAAATACAAGAGACCCATAGAGAATTGTATCCCAACACAAAATATATATTATTTGTAACTATATATATATATATATATATCTAATAACCTATAAATCCCATTTTGCCCATTTGGAGAAGCCCTTATCACTTTAAATATTTTATTTTAATATGACTCCAAGGCCCTACCTCTCTATTGTAAGAGCATCTTTGGTTTTTCAGCGACCTGCCTTCTTTGATAATTCTGAGAACCCTAGAGGTCTAGTCAATGCAAAGGCCAGTCATGATTGTTCTCACATATTTCCTGAGTCTAGAACTCAGATTCACCCCATTAATGCTGGATGATTTCATGCTCTCCCGTAGATGCTAGATACTCTAGGTTACCTTGTGTATTAGTTTTCTATTACCACCATAACAAATTATCTCAAATTTAGCAGTTAAACCAGTATCCATCTAGTATCTCATAGTTTCTGTGGCTTATAATTCTGAGCACAGAATAGTTCAACTGGACTCTGCTTAGGGTCTCACAAGACCAAAATCAAGGTGTTGGCAGGCCTGCATTTCTTACTGGATGCTCTGGGAAAGAACATTTTCAAGCACATTCAGGAAGTTGGCAGAATTCTGTTCCTTCTCATACTTTACACATGGCCTACCACATTCAAACCAGCAGTGATATGCCTAGACTTTCTCACACATGGACTCTCAGTGACCTCCTCTTCTCTTCTGCTCTCTGTTTCCAAAGGCTCATGTAATAATATTTGGCCCACTCAGGTAATCTAAAATAATCTCCCTATTTTAAAGTCAATGGATTAGTAAACTTAATTATACCTGCAAAGTCTCTTTTGCTATGAAAAGTAACATATTCAGAGTCCCATAGATTAAGGCATACATAGAGTCTTCTTGGAAGCCACTAATCTGTCCACCACATTCTGCTACACAAAATGCTGCCCTTGGACCAACAGCATTAACATCACCTGGGAATTTTTTAGAAATGTTGAATTTCAGGATTTACCCCATATCCAAAGAAATCAAAGTCTACATTTTAACAAGATCCTCAGATGACTCATATACACATTGAAATCTGAGAAGCATTGGGCACTGTCAGATGCTACTGCTACCACTCAAAAAGTTAAAGTCAGTCAAATTTGGGTAGTCCCCTTCTCCCTGGTAATGCCAATTGCTCTCAAATCCTCATTTGATAAAACCTGAAAGCTGAAGATTTATGAATGGAGCTAAGATTCTTGCCCTGCTTATTACCACCTGCTGCTGGTCAGACTGTTCAGGTAGCAAGTTTCCTCAGGTTGCAGAAGGAGGCCATTTCTTCCCTTAATGTTATAATCTTTCATTGCAAATATGCACTCAGTTTTCTCAGGGCATGCAGTAAAGTGGATGGGTAAGGAAAAAAGTTGACATTATCTGCATATCAGACCTGACACCATTCCCCCTCCTTCATCCCCAAGGACTTAGTCGAGATCCCAGGTCACTAGTCCAGAACTGTCTTTACATTATAATGAGTTTTTCCTTAGGAGCTGGTACCATTTTACAGCTGATCTTAGTGGAGCTACTTTCATCCATCAGAGATATTTAATAATTTTAAATTTCAAAAGGAATAGTCTTAGTCCCTATGCAATTTTGCAAAACTAAATCTGATTCCTATAAATCCAAGACTCTTTCCTTTAATGTAATTTCATATTACTCAGTATTATGGGAACAAAAACTAAATTAAAGTTTAGAATCAAGGCCCCATGTCACTTTTAATTGGAATAAAAATGGCTTTGTTAACTAATAATATTATGATGTTCCTCATTCTTTAATATACAGAGAGCTAAAAGTTGCATTTAAATTAAAACTTAAAGGGGTGATGTCATTATCATGGCAGAATAAGCGTTTCCTACTGTCTTTACCCACCCCCTTCCACACATACACAAAACATTAATTTAGACAATCGCCCATGGACAGGAGAAGCTCTATGGAAGTCCAGGAGTCCAGCAGAGAAGCTCCAGCCCTCTGATGGAGAAACAAAATGTGAGTTTGGAAACACTGAAGAAAGTGAAAGGAACAGTTTCTCTTTACCTTCATCACCCCTCCCTCAAGGCAGCAGAACTCAGTGCCAGGAAGGTTCTTCTTGACCCAAAATTTCTTCCATGGGGGAAAGTGAGAGCATATGAGTGAGGACCTGGCCTCCCCAGCTCTGCAGGACACTGCCAGAGAGATCAGTTGCTTTCTCGCTTCATCCAGAACACTGACTCGTGAACTACAGGATTATGGGGCAGGGAACTGCTGGGAGAAGAGTAGCCAGGGGTCAGAACAGAACATAGAAAAAGTACATGGCCCTTCTGTGAAGTGTTGGGGTGCTCATGGGCCACATGCGGGAATGGGCAGGTGAGACATCCCCAGAGGCTCGTGCACAGGCTTCTAGATAGAGTCTGTGAAGCAGTTAGCAGGAGCCACGTACCTTTGCTATGTTCTGAAAAAGAGAGGGGCAGTTGAAACTGTTCTCTGTCACATACTAAGAGAAAGGATACCAAAAAAGAACCTCAGTGATTGTAAATTTCTACAGAGTTCAAGGGCATTAAGATAAGAAAGTTATTTAGGATTCGATGCTAGAAGGCTACTGAAAACTATTGAGAGAGCATTTTCAGTAAAACTGTGGGTGAGCTCAGTTCATGGGCAGGAATCAGGTTAACCCAAATCCTAAATTTTCTGAAACACTCCCAATTTTAACTTGTTCTGCCTGGTAATACATCATGTGTTTTGACTTTCCATTTAAAACTATAGGAACATCATGGTAAAGAGAGAGAAAAAATGCAGTTGAAGCTTTCAAGATGCTTGTCAACAAAAGGAAAGTGAGCTGCAAGTATTATAACTGGAAGGAGAATCAGAGGAGGCGTTTTAGGAGTGAGGAGTTCTCAACACATTCGTAAGCAGTAGGGAGCTTTAGATTTGACAAAAGAAAGGGGAATTCTTGGCAGCACTAAGTTTCAGAGGAAGGTGGAAGAAGGTGGGATTGATAGCACAAATGGACAGGAAAAGGTACCTCTTTTAAATAGTAGTAAGAAAAGAATAGCTAAAATGTGAGCTGATGGATGTTAGTTAACTAGATGGAGTAATCCTCCCACAATGTGTACATATATCAGAGCATCATGCTGTGCACTGTAAGTATCTTACAATTTTATTTGTCACTTATATCTCAAAAAATCTGGGGGCATAAGTAAAGATGAAGACATTTTCAAAAAGAAAGGGAATGGGTACGGATGCTAGAATGTAAGGTCACTGAAATATAAACTCTGGGAGATCAGAATTATTTGATCATTCTGATTGACTGGCTTCAATAAATATCAGCAGAATAAACTCTGTGCTCTCAGGCCTCTCAAGTAAGGGAGGAAGCATCTTCGTCTCATAAAGGTAAGGATGTGGCAGGCGCTTAAAGAGAGGGGTTTGGGAAAGTTCTGTCCTACGTGACACTGAGAGAAAATCATTATTGCTCAGGGATGGGACCCCAGCTGAGGTGAGGGGGACAGCCTGCTCTTCACCTCCTCCCACCCTGTTCAGAAGCCATGTTTGCAGGAAGGCTTTCCCTGGACATTCTCGCTCACACAGCAAAGCTTCTCCCCCCGCGCCTACCTCTTATTCCTGCCCCCTCCTTAGTCCTCATACTCTCTTGTGCTACGTATTTTACTTTTTTCTCATATTTACTACCTGTCGCCCCTCACGAAGATGTAAGCGAGGACAGGGATCTGTGTCTGCTCTTTCTCCACCCTCCCCCAGCCTCGAACAAAGCACGTTGGCTGAGTGACGGCCTCTGTCCAAGAGAGGCATCAAAGTTAAATGTTTTTTCCAACAGCAGTAAGTTATCTGAAGAAAAAAAGAGGTGATGGAAATGTTCCAGAGTGAACAGTAGCCGACATCCAAAGGAAGGAGGGGCTCCAGAGTGCTAACAACTAGGGGAGAGTGAGGTCATCGGGGTCGGTGAGGTGAAATGATCAAGCAGGGGGTTACCACGTGCCAGCAGGAGCTACAAATATTACCTCCCTCTCAGGAGGTGTGTGGGTGTGGGCGGGGGCGTCAAGGACATGATCTATGTGAAAAACAATGTTGCCTGGCATGTGCTAAGTAATTGTCAGCTGGTGTTATTTTTTATATTTTTCTCATTGTTCTGTTCCAGAGACACTGAGGGGAAAGGTAACCTCTTCCCTCCTAAGTCTGGGCCACACTGCTCTTTGGTCAGAGGAAGAGCCTATAGGAAACAGGGAAGCTCTCGCCTCTTCACTAATGAGGAAGCCTCAAGACAGAATAAGCTTCTACCTGAAAAGTAGGGATTTGTCAGGCTTATCAAGGTGTAATGAAGTCATCCCTCTAACCTTCGCTGAGCTAGACCATCCTGGTGTACACACACACACACACACACACACACACACACACACATTCCTTTACTGGATCACTTATATCTCTTCACAACTGCAAAATTATATGACCTAAATTGGATTCACACTCTAAAACATGCCTGACACGTGCAAAGAGTGATGGAAGGAACACTGTGATGCCCTTTTATTCCACACCATTGCTGACACACAGATAACAGCTGACGCTAACCCCAAGATTGTGTTCAGCCCACTTAGCCTTTCTCTGTTTTATGTTTGTATTATTGAATTATTGGCCCATAACTGAAACCATGCTCTTTTGCTCTTATAGATTACCTCATTGAGGCAGGGGGAGGGGGGAGAGTAGAATCGTTTTTCCAATTTGAAGGTCATTTTAAGTACTGAGCTACAACCATCTCTGTGTGAACTGGCTTCCATACAGTGCATAGGTCATTATTGTCACCCTCCACTGAATTGTTAGAGTGAAGGAATGGGAGGGGGCTACAGATGGGAGAGCTAAGTGTCAGTAAAGCTAAATTGTTTGCCCAAGGTCACATAACTTATACATGGTGAGACTCAGATTACTCTGACCCCAAAGCCAACATCACTGCCCAGGTTTAAGACAGATGATTTCATCAGCATTTTCCATCTCTGAATGCTAAGAAAGAGATCACAGCACAACAAAATCTCAAAAAGGGACTATACTATTTTCCTTCAAAAATCTAAGAGAAATCCTTTCCCAAGTCCATAAACAATATCCAATATCATTCAATATTCTGCATTAACATTTTTAAATAAGTCATATTTGTTAGTTAAAAGAAAACATATTTCTGCACCAAATTTTTCTGGCCAGGAGTTAATTAAAGTCTACTTAGCTAAAAACCATGTTTCAGCAAATTTTTAAGAAAAGCACTCTGATCACAGAGCAGTTTGAATTTTCTTTTGTATCTGTTTTCAAGATGTGTGTATGTGATGGAGTTTGAAAAGCTATGACATGGTTCTTAGAAGTTGTTCTCTCTTTCACACACACACACACACACACACACACACACACACACACACACACGAGAGAGAGAGAGAGAGAGAGAGAGCAATGTTTCTTCATTCCCCAGATAGGACAAATCTTGATCTACACAACAGAACTGAATAGAAAAAGGGAAAGACATCTGGATGTAGAAACTGCCCTGTCCTATCACAAAAATGACAGGACAGGGCAGTACCATAAAAATGCAGAACTTGTTATCATCATTCATTAGCCATTGATAACGCACAGGATAGTAGGCATTGAAGGATGTTATAAAATTGTGAAAATCTAGTCTTCTCTGAAAATAAGAGATCAAATGGAAAACAGAAATTAAAATATATAGGAATAGATGCGTGCATTTTCATCCATGCAATTTTTCTCTAATTATCTTCCAGGTAATAGTTTTATGAACTATTTCTGGGTGGCAGATTTCTCCCTATCATAGCTATCTGTTGCTGCATAACAAATCATCCCCAAACTTAGAGGCTTAAAACAATGAACATTTGTTCTGTCAGTTTTGTGGGTCAGGAATTCAGTGGTGCCTTAGCTGGGTGGTTCTGACTCAGGGTCTCCCATGAAGCTGCAAACGCGATGCTGGCAGGGGCTGCAGGCAGGGGCTGCGGGCAGCTGATGGCTTGATGGGAGCTGGAGGGTCTATTTCTAAGCTCACATGCGTGGCTGTTGGCAGAAACCTCAGTTTTTCTCTTGCTGTGGCCAGAACAACAGTTCCTTGCCACCTGGGCCCCTCCACAGGTCTGCTTGAGTCTCCTCAGGACATGACAGGTGGTTTCCCCCACTGCGAGTAAACAAAAAGTGAGTGAACAAGGAAAAAGACACAATGTCTTTTATAGCCTGAGAAGTTACACCCATCAGTTCTGCCACAGTCAGTTCATCAGAAGTGGGTCATTAAGTACAGCCCACACTCAACAGGAGGGGAACTGGGATCCACATTTTGAAGGAAAGAATATCAAATAATTTATGGGCATTTTTTTTATTTTTTTTTTATTTGAATAAATTTGACTTGTAACATTGTGTAAGTTTAAAGTGTATACAGCATGTTACTTTGATACATTTATGTATTATAATACAATTGCTGATGTAGCAATATTTATCACATTACATAATTATAACACAATATTATTGTCTATTTCATTATACTGTGCATTAGAGCTCTATGGATTATTTACTACTCACTACAAGTTTGTACCCTTAAACACTATCACTCTTAAAAAAAAAAAAAAAAAAAAAAAAGCCTGGCTGGGCATGGCTCAGCAGTTGAGCATCGACCTAGGATCCAGGCGATCAGGGTTAGATTCCCGGTCAGGGCACATGCCCGGGTTGCGGGCTCGATCCCCAATGACTCTCTCATCATTGATGTTTCTGTCTGTCTCTCTCTCTCCTTCCCTCTCTTTGAAATCAATAAAGATATTTAAAAACAAACAGACAAACAAAAAGCACTATCACTCTTATCTCTCCCCCAATCCCCTAGTAACCACCATTTTACTCTATATTTTACAGATTGTAGGCATTTTTTAAAACACCACACCTCTTAACACTTACATTTTTCTGCCCCTCCCCCCATGTCATTTCCCAGACTCCTGTGAATACTGAACTCCCAGAACCAGAATTAACCACAATTATATATAAAAGCATTATTTCAGTACCCACTATGTGTCAGGCAGCTTTCTACACACAGAAATATATGAAACCAAAAAGTCCCTCCCCTTATAAAGCCAGTGGAAGGAAATTAACAGTAAACAGAAGAATATATCATATGATAGTGATAAATGCCAGATTAAAAAAAATAATAAAACTGGCTGAGGAGTTAGAAAGTTATCAGTAGTTAAACAGCCAAAAATGCTGTATGTACACATGTCATATATATCATAGAAAATTTGAGTGACTCAGTCTACAGAACTCATCACCTTTGCCCTTAACCACAGGCTTTGTACTTTTCCTTAACATTTATGCAAGACCCAGCAGGAAGATCTGCTTCCCTGTCCTTTCTCCCAGCTCTGCCTGGGCTCCACTGTATACGCCAAGTCTTAAAACAGCCAGAAATTCCCTCTCAGCATTTCCTCAAACAGCCATTTCTTCTTTCTTTTGTTGCTGGCTCTCCTCCACGAAAGCCTGGCAGGTAATGCCTCCCTTCTGGAAAACCACAGGCTGTGCCGGAGCCAGTGGCTGCTCTCCACCTGAAGCACATCAATAACCAAACCCTCTCCGCAGCCAGCAATAGGGAAAGCGTTCTTCCTCTTGGTAGCGGCCACCTTGGCCAGCTTGTCTCACTGTCAGTTTATCTGTCTTTGTCCAGGATCCACCCCTCATCACTCAGTCCTCAAGGTTTCCTCCTCCCATTCAGGACTCCAGCTCCTCTCTAAACAATGTGCAATAAAAACAACAGACAAAACTCCCTAAGCACCAAATAACACAAGGGATCTTTATATCATATAACTTTGAGGTGTTGTTATTACTCATTTATAGTACTTATCACCATTTGCACTTCAAACAACTCTTGTATTTGGTAAACTATTAGCTTAGGAAAGATTGAAATTGGGAGGAGACTAATTGCTTGTAATGGCAGATTTTACTTATTGAGCTACAACGGAAATTTTCATTTAAAAACAAAAAACATTGATTTCCTAAAAAGACCAAAACCTCTTGGCTATGCTTTACTTATTGAGTTATTTTCCCCCATTCCATCTATAACCTAGGTGTTTATTTCTATTTAATAGAACCCAAGTGGTAAAATGTTGATGTAGTATATTTAGAAAACCAATTACGTCCCTCTTTTATCTACCATATTACCCCGGATGGAACTACACATTGGCATATCACATAAGCCTTCTTGGTTACCTTCTGTTCATAGATGCTATGCCTGTGAAAACTATGAAAATTGAAATGTTCCACCAATGGCAGACAATATAATTGAATTAGAGTGTTCCATATTTTCTGAATGGCTCTGGGTTGCACTTTGCCATTTTACGTTTTTTTACTCCAGTCTGTCTAAACCTGCCATACTGTCTTACATGAAAAAGTACTCAGCACATATCTTGTAGTATAAAGAAAAGAGGTTGCACTTCCTAGCATCTTCATCAGTTTTTCCTTTTGGCATTTCTTTCTCTCATTAAGTACATCCTAATCTTATAAGCAGTTGCACTAGGCTAGTTATAAAGGTTATTATTTTGCTTAAAACAATGCAGTATCCAGTAGATGACACAAACAAAACCATAAATATGTGCTGACATCATGTCTTATTTTAGCCATTGACTAGAGGAAATATAGTAAGGGAATGGCCACATGAGTCCCCAAACACCTCTACCCAGAGCTCTGTCACATGCTTTTATAATTGCTCCTACACACACACACACACACACACACACACACACACACACGAAAATTCAAGGGTGGCTCAGCCAAGCATCAATTTTTAAGAGTCTGTATATCTTATCTCATGTTACTGTAACAAATTGCCATAGACTAGGAGCTTAAAAACAACAAAAATTTATTTCTCATAGTCCTAGACACTAGAAGTCTGAGAATAGGGTGCCAGCATGGTCAGGTTCTGATAAGAGCTGTCTTCCTGGTTTGCAGAGGGCTGCCTTCCTACTGTGTCCTCACATGGCAGAGAGACACAGGAACCAAGCTCTCTGATGTCTCTTCTTATAAGAACACTAATTCCATAATGGGGGCTCCACATTCATAACCTAATTGCTCTCAAAGGCCCCATCTCCAAATACCACCACATTCTTGGTTAGGGTTTCAACATATGAATGGGGTGGGGAAGGAGATACAAACATTCAGTCCATGGCAGGTAATAAAATATCACTGGGCCCAGCCGGGTGTGGCTCAGCAGTTGAGCATCGACCTAGGATCCAGGAGATAACAGTTCCATTCCCTGTCAGGGCACATGCCTTGGTTTCCCGCACAGGAGGCAGCCAATCAATGATTCTCATCAATGCTGTTTTTATCTCTATCTCTCTCTCCCTTCCTTTCTCTAAAATCAATAAAGAAACATTTTTTTAAATGTATATATATATATATATATATACACACACACACATCACTGGAATAAACTGAAAATATTGTACCATATCAAGTTCTCACATATAACTCCTTATATAATTAATAAAGTGGAAATTGGACTCACTTTTGCCAAAATAATAACTTTAAGTGAAATTTTATATGTAAAATTAATTTTTTAAAAACACTTCTCATTAGTACCAATTAACCTCTACTGAGTATTTTTGCAGCGTACATGTATAAGATGCACAGTACAGCCACAGGTCACATCAGCAACCCAGAGAGCTGTCAGCTGATGGTTACTTAAGGTCAATGCTCTCAATCACCTAAAACTCTAAGGAAACACTAAAAGGCATAGCTCAGATTCCTGGAAACACTTCACTCATTTTATTATCCAAATTTTAATATGTTTTTTATTGATTTTGAGAGAGAGAGGAAGGGAGAGGGAGAAAAAGATAGAAATGTCAATTAGAGAGAAACATCGATGAGCTGCCTCCTGCACACCCCCTACTGGATATTGAGCCCAAAACCCAAGCATGTGCCCAGACTGGGAATCAAACTGATGCCCTTTTGGTGCATGGGAGGACTCTCAATCCACTGAGCTGCACCAGCTGGGCTATTATCCATATTTTAAATGTTCTATCTAATATGTCTCTCAATACATTGTCTTCTTTGAAAAATTATTAAATAAACCTAGAAGGTAAAAAAGAGTTACAGAAAAAAATATGAAAAAACACGTCTAACACTAAATGCAGAAAAAATCATTTTGAAACATTTTCCATGATGGTAATAGTTTGAAAATTATTAATGTGATTTTCCTCTGCCTTTTTGAGTAAGAGACCATCACTTCAATTGGCATCTGACTGGGGACAGGGAAGAACTTTTTTCACTAAAAGGCTGTAAAGGGAAAGCTTCTAATATGCAAAATAAAATTATGCAGCAAGAAATAAACTTGAATGTCAGGCATTCATTTTGAGAGACTATAGTCTCCCAGAGAACAGGTATTTTCTGTTTTGTTTACTGTTACATCTCCCATAAACAGTCCAGTATAAAGTAGACATTCAACAGATATTTAGTGAATGGATTGCTGGATGAATGAATGAACAAATGAATGAGGGAGTTTATAAATTCCTTTATCTTCTCCTTTAACAGCAGCCAAGCCTGGAGTTTGTAATTCAGCCTGAAATTGCCAAATACAGAATTCTCCCATAAAGTAGAAAATACGTTTGTGAAAATGAAGACACGTAGCTGGCTGTTCTATCAAAGAAACAGAAGGTGATGCTGGGGGGCAGGAAAGAGGTTTCACCATTACCTCCCCAAGGAGACTGTGGAAGAAGAGAAAAGGGGCAGCGAGACAAGCAGAAGTGTATGTCCTGATTTCTGTGAGCCAGATGAGTGAGGATAACATTGAAAACACCATTTTCTGTTTAGGACTCCTGAAAAAGATTGTCTTTGTGTGGGGCTCACGACAACCTGAGGAGCTGCCACATCAGTCAATGTAGTTTGGTCAGATAAAGAGAGATGCTAAAATTTCCCATCTGAGCAGCTCTACCTGAAACCAAGTAAGAACCCCTCTGTGAGTCCCCACCCCCACCCCCAGCTCCTCAACAATAGAAGTGTGACTTGAGTCCTAAGGCAGGCAACAGGCTTGGCAGATACTAATTAAAAATTAAGGATGTGCCAAAACACAACAGGAACTCAATTAAGCAATAAGTAATGATAGGCCAGACACTAACCTGAGACATGGCAAAGGGTCACAGGGTGCACTTCTTCCTTAATAGTGATGGGTAATATCATAACACATGTCTGGAATTGCTTTCCAGGAGCCAGAGGAAAACTGCCAACAACAAAGCACAGAACATTTTTATTTACAGATTCAAATGTATCTTTTAGCTTTTCTGTATAAGAAGTCAAAAGTAGATACACGTAGATGTATTTGATCTTGTTTGGCAATGATTTAGGTACTTTATTAATTTGATTAAAAGACTAGGTATACTCAAATTTAGTTTTTATTTAGACTTGTTAAATTGGCCCTCTTAATGTTATTGGCGGGGAGAGGTCTTATCTCCACTGGTTGCTAATAGGAGTGCTCTTCTTGTGATATTCTAAGAAAAGGAATTTTCCGAGATTCAAACGGGGTGAAATATTGTGGAAAGCTTTATTTCTATGGAATCAAACCCCTGAGTTTCCAAGGCCCCATTTCCCCTTGTCCCACCAAGGAAGAAGTCCCATTTTCACTTCAGCAGGGCTAAAGTAAAAGCCAGTGCCCAGAGTTTTCACTCCATGTTGGAGCAGTGTCCAGCCCAGCATCAGGTTAGCTTAGTTTGTGCTCCCCACTGCAGTCCATCAGTTCATTGTATGTGGGGTCTACATGGCCACATGGCCATAGAACATGGGTAGGAGCAAAGCCAAAGGAACCAGAGAGCCGAGAGAAAGGGAGCCAAGATAAAGAGCTCCTTTATTTATGGGATTATGTATCCTCAAATTTTCATGGGCTTGCAATGGACCTGCCTACTCTAGCCAATCCGGAATACCAAGGTTTGACTGACAGGCACTTTCCCTGTGTCACTCCAGCTGACTGAGCATGCACCCGACTTCCCCTTTGTTGGACCTGCAGGGGATGAGCTGGTGGTTCCCTGGGGAGTGTGAAGTTGCAACTTCCTGGTGAAGCTGATCAAATGGCCATGCTTATAATGTAATGTCTGGTCTCCCTTTTGCTCTTTTCCTATTATTAATAACTAGCTAATTACAACAGTAACATTAAGAGTTGTGGCTCCTCTGTGAAGGGAAGCGGAGTTTGCCACCTCAAGATATACCTTTGGGCCCGGCCGGGCGTGGCTCAGCGGTTGAGCGTCGACCTAGGATCCAGGTGATCGGGGTTCGATTCCTGGTCACAGCACATGCCCGGGTTGTGGGCTCGATCAATGACTCTCTCATCTTTGATGTTTCTATCTCTCTCTCTCCTTCTTTCCTCTCTCTGAAATCAATAAAGATATATTAAAAAAAAAAAGATATGCCTTTGGGATATTAATTTTAAGCTGATTATTAAGAAACAAAAGACTCAGAAAAAAACTTTAACTTCCCCTCCTTAATTGCTTAAAAAGAATTTTTTGTTTTATTTTATTTATTTTTACTTATTTTTTATTTTTTGCTTAATCCCTTTACCTTTATCATGGACGTGCTTTGGGCCATTTACATGGAGATGGTCCAGCAAACATTTATCTACCAAACATTTGCTTTTCCATGTCTATGAAAGTCTCAGACCACAACCCCTTCTATACCTAGCTTCAGAATGGAACCTAAACAACTACTCAGTACTTCCTTGGGTCTCTATTCTTATGGTTCTATTTATAAATTCAAGTATGAATTCATAAAATAGACTCTGCACATTTTCTCCTGTTAATATGTCTCTGTTCATTTGATTATTAGCCCAGCTAGAGGAACTTAAAAAAACACTTTTCGCCCTAGTAGCTGACAGCCATGATTTCTAGTTAAAAATTAGGAAAGAATGCAGCCATGTACAGGAGCCTGAAAACCTGCCTGTGAAACAGGTTTCAGGCAATATATTGCTTGAGATAAGAAAAGAATGTAGCCTGCTAAGCACAAGATAAATAGATCTGTTTTTCTTCTCTTAAGGTAACATCTCTGACACACAATCCCAAAGTAGGTTGCAGAACTTTGGGTTGTCTGCAAGCAGAAAGACCTCTTGACCCCAGTAATGAAGACCTTAGGATGACACCAAGGGAAAAATAAATCAGATTAAGAAGATCATGGAAACTTACATCATAACTGAGCAATACACACAGCCCATGATCCTGAACCCCTTACTCATATTTTTTTTCCTTTCCCCCACTTTTTCCCTTAAAAGACCCAGAATATAAACAAACCACTGGGGAGTTCAGGTCTTTGACCATCAGCTGCCTGTTCTCCTTTCCAGCAGTACCTTTGAAATATGTGCTCTCTTTTTTTTCACTGCAACCTAGTGTCAATTTATTTGGCTGTCTGGCAACTGGGCAAACAAACCCCACTTCTGAGTTGACAACATACCTGGTTCTCCTGTAGCACAGATGACATGTAGAAGTAGCTGAAGAACATCCAAGGAGGCTGGCAGAAGGAGTACCATGGCGGGGGCATAGTGGTGCTGAGGCAGTTTCTATGGCAAGGAATTCATGCATCAATTAACTAGGTCCCCTGCTCAGGGTCTCACAAAGCTACAATCAAGATGTCAGCAAGCTGCATTTTTATTTTAAAGCTCAAAGAATTATCTTCCCACTTCATTCAAGTTGTTGATAGAATTCATTTAATCATGACCCTGTTTTTTTTTATACTCTCTTTTTTAAATTATTAACGTTTGTATTGATTTCAGAGAGGGAGAGATAGAAACATCAAAGATGAAAGAGAATCACTGATTGGCTGCCTCCTGCACACCCCCTACTAGGGATCAAGCCCACAACCCCGGCATGTGCCCTGACCAGGAATCAAACCATGACCTCCTGGTTCATGGGCCAACACCCAACCAGTGAGCCATGCCTGCCGGCCATCATGGGCCTGAATTTTTGCTCGTAGTTAGCTTGAAGCCACTTTCAGATCTAGGGACCACCCACAGTTCCTTGCCACATGAGCATCATCAACACAGCTACTTATGCTGTCAAGTCCACAAGGACAGTCTCTACTGCTTGGAGTCTCTGACCTCAGGTAGGGCCCATCCTTCTTTTAAGGACTTTCGTTTGGTTAAACTGGACCCACCCTGGATAACCTTCCTTTTAATTTACTGAAAAGGAACTGATTTGAGATCTTGATTATACCTGTAAATCCCTTCGCCTATGCCATATAATGTAACTTAGCTATAGGTGTTGCATCCCATCATCTTTGCTACATTCTGTTGGTTAGAAGCAATCCACAGGTCCCACCCCAGATCAAGGGAGGAGATTACACTAACACATGAACACTGAAATTACTGGGGATCACCTTAGGGTCATTGCTCCACACTGGGGGAACTAGCATGGAGGTCCCTCTTCCCCACAGAGGGAAAAAAAGCCAACTGTAATTCATGTGGGACAGACAGCCTTCAGGCTGACGATGGTGATCATAGTCCCAGAGACCATGGAAGCCACAGACACTACCCATCACATGGTCACACCTCACTTTCTTCTCTCCAAACATTAAGAAACAATCTCTACAGGAGACACAGGAGGAGAAAAGGGTGAAAATCTGCAAGATTAACCATATTTTACCTCTAGAAATAACGCTTTACCTAAACATACTCTTTAAATCTTGAGAGCAGAGTAAAATCATATAGAGTTACCAGTTAATTTTTTAACTGTTAAGGACCAGATTGATTAGAGACAAAATAAAGGGCACATATTTTCACCCACACATCTCAGAGAGACATGTAATAAGACATCATTTTGATTTGCCCCATAGAGGTGGGGCAAAAGTAGGTTTATAGTTGTGAGTATTCAAAACAAAGAGTTTATTCTTATATTATTTATTAATTATTGTATTATTTTCCATATGAACAATGGTAAACTACTTTTGCCCCACCCTGTACATTTTTATGAAGATTTTGTAACTAAACCCCAGTAATGTATCTCTATCCTTGGTGAGTATGGCCAGTACTATTCACTAATAAATGATGGAACACTCACAGACCATTTTAAATAGTGTTTTATAATATTCAGTACATATAAAAATCCTCAGATTTTGAACATAAAAACAAGGTATATAATTTTTGCTAAGAGAAAGCCACTTTTGGCTAACAGAAAGTCAGCTTTTCCTTGTCCTTGCTAAGGAATGCCCATTTTAATTGCTGTAAAAGAACTAGCCTAAAGAACTTAATAAACAGATGAACAGAATAGATTCAATGACATGGAAGCATAGATGAGACTGACAAATGTCAGAGGGATGGAGGAGGGTGGGTGGGTGGAGGGGGAGAGAGTAACCAAAGAATTTATATGCATATATGCACAACCCAAGGACATGGACAATGGTGGGGAGAGGGACTGAGGAGGGGGAAGGGATGGGGTGGAACAGGTCATTGGGGAGAAAAAGGGACATCTGTAATATTTTAAACAAAAAGAAAATTAAAAGAAAAAATCTATGGGGAAAAAAATAATTAATAATAAAAAAATAAAAATAAAAAATAAAAGAACGAGCCATTACAGCACAGCTACTTTACTTAAGCTAAACTTTCATGACAGCACGTGGATGCAGCTACAAGAGAAGTCTGTGTCAGTCATTCGTTAGAAATTAGAACACATTTTATCACATTAACTACCAATTTAACCATTCATTATATGCTACACACTATGCTTACTGCTTTGTATACATATAATTTCAGCAAATCATTACAATGAATGAGGAATATGTAATTATGCCCACTTTATAGAGGAGAAAACTGAGGCATTGAAAGGTTAAGTAATTAGCCCCAGATCACAAAAGGCAATAAATGGTCTTGCAGGAATTTAAACTCAGATCCACACGAGTTCCAAAGGCCACTCTTGGAATCCTTGTACTGTGCCTGTCAGACTGGTCTGCAGAAGCCTATTAAACTCAGAAGATATTGTAGTTTTACCTACAGCTTTAATAAGTGCTACAATGGGAAAATGTATTCCAATGCAAAAACCCTCCTCTCCCCTCTACAGCCCTGCATGGGTGAAGGGTGGGGCCTCTCCCAGCACATCATGGTTTCCTACCTCCAAGACAAAAGGAGGATGCCTCCAGCTTCAAGTTTGTGCTGGTTGTTGTTCTCATAAACCGAGGCATTTAGTGATGGACACTTTCAGGGTTCAGAATGGGTGAGCCTGAGAGTCCACAGCCTCCTGCCACATTAAAGCCTCAAGTCACTCCTCAGTCTGGGATGGGTCTTGTTACCCTCTTACTTTTTTCCTCCTCAGGCCCCAGAGATTGACCAATCTCCTTCCTTCCTACTACTTGTTTGTTGCTTCCAATCAAGGTTTTTTCCCTTCTCTAACTTTCTGGAAAATACACACTGGTCTTGAGTCCTCTGAATTTAAACCTCCTTATCACAGAAAAAGCAAATCAAAAGTTCCTCGTTTATCCTATCCTTCCTATACCATGTGGAAGCTCGCATTTGCATGTAATTTTCAGTGACCAGACTGAGAGACTTAGGTGAAAAGGAGGTGAATATAACCAGTTGCTATGCCAACAGCAAGATATAAAATGGCATAGCAATTCATAGGACAAGCTTTCAAAATTACATAAATTTCAATTATTACAAGAAACTATTCAAAACTACATATATTGGGTGGGACAAAAGTAGGTTTTTATTTTCTATATGAACAATTGTAAACCTAATTTTGCCACACCCTGTGTAAAAATGATGGCCAATTGAAAGAATAAGGTATATCACACAAATAAACCACCTTGAATTAATCAGGCAATAAAAGGTATATATACAATTTTAATCCTCAAGAGAGTATGAGAGGGAAAGTTACTCAGAATTCCAGGGCCTCTCTAAAGTTACTTGTCAATCAGACTGATCCAGCTGCATTTACGTTAAAAATTCCCATGTCTACCACAACTCTGAGAATTAAGTAACAACTAAATTACAAGGCTAACAGCATGAAACAGAAGTGTTTCATCACTTAACACTTAAAATTTGTTTTCGTTTGATTTCCTAACACTGCGCTCATGTACAACCTTTCTCACTCTCAGATTATTCCTCCATTTTTCTTCCTGGATTCCCCAAGGCTTTATAGGCTGTTTTCATTCCTTTGGTATCTACTCATATGTCCTTAATTGTTACCTCTTGTCTGATGTCTCTCAAATCTATACCTCTGCTCCCAAACCCTCTCCAAAGATGCAGACCCTCCATTCCAACTGCATGAAGAAATCCCCATTTGCACCTCAAAATTGGCTCTCCTATATTCAAGCTTAACAATTGTTTCTCCTACTCCTGGATTCCCCAATGAGATTAACGGCACTAACATTTTTCAGAAATTCAGGCAAAAACTCTTTTTAGTCATTGTCTTTCTATTCTCTTTCATATCCAGGTACTAAGCCTTATTAATTCTACTTCTATCATAGCTATTGAGTCTATCTGTTCCAGTGCCATCAGTAAGGGCACCACCAAGTCTGCAGCTGTCCCTTATCTCTCATTCAAATGATAGCAATGGATTCCCAACTTCCCTCCCTGCTTTCAGGCTTTCCTTATTCTGGTGTTGCCCATATAATCCTGATCATAAGGATCACATAAGTTGTTTTTTGTTTTGTTTTGTTTTTTAATACAAGTGTCAAGGCCTTGCCCAAGACCTCCTGAATCAGAATATACAGCAGAGGGGTTTGTGATCTTATATTTTCCTAAGTATTTCCAGATGATTCCTCCAATGAGACAAATACAGTTTATTCAGTACTACCAGGCTGGATTAATTCACAGCCCTTGACCAAAATTTTCCATGGTTCCTATTGCTGGTAAAATCAAGTCCAAATCCCTGGATTGACATTTAAGACCCTCCGCAATTGAGTCTACACGCATCCTTCCAGTCATTGTCCCCATTATTGCTTCTCACATAACTTGTGCCAAAATCACACTGTGTCATTACAGAACTTTTTCTGCATTTTTCCACCATCATGTTTTTGTTAACATAGTTCTCTTAATCCAGGCTGCCTTACATCCCTGTTTGTATTCAAACCGCATCCATCCTTCGAATTGCATCTTAGCTTCATTCATGCCCCTTTTTTGTAGCATCAGCATGGTAAGTAGATACAACTATTGCTGTGCTATTATATTGCTGTTTTGGTGTGCATGCCTGCCTCTCTATAAGATGAAGCTTCCGAGGAAGATAACTGTCATTATTTATCTTCGTATCCTTAGAGTGCTTGTGGTAAGCAACACAGAGCTGGTGTTCAAATGTTTAGATAAGTAGAAAGCATATAGCAACAACAATCAGAACCAACTGCTTGGGGCAAATCGGTCTGTCCATTATTTTCTCTATTTACCTACGTAGTGCATACCATTGTCACTGCCCAAATGTTCTGCTTTTTCTTCCCCTTTACTAGTCAAGTCCTACAGTCTTTAAGACACTCTCTCTAAAATTATGGGCCACCAACTACTTGCATCAAGATGTCCTGCATTGCTTGTTAAAATGCATATTCCCAGGTTACTATTCCAAGATTTGAATTACAACCTCTGGGAGAAGGAGTACAGTGATCTGCATGTTCACCAGCACTCCCAAGTGATTCTTTCATATGGGGATGTTAAGAATGTGGATTTTTTTTGTTTTGCTTTTTTTTTGTTTTTGTTTTTTATTGATCTTAGAGGAAGTGAGGGAGAGAGAGAAACATTGATGTAAGAGAGTGTGCTGTAGGGACTCCAACCCAGGAAGCGCCACACTGTTGTTTGCTAGTCCAAAAAAACCATATGGGGGACCAGAGGGAAAAAACATAGCCTTTATTATTTACATCTGGGTATGACTAGATTGGTTTCCACACTGGGCCTGAATAGTCTAAGGGCTTATCTAGCAGAGGGGAGAGGGAGAGGGAGGGAGCCATGCTGGGAAAGACCTGCATGCAGGCCAAGGCCACAGAGTCTGGTGAGAGGCTATGTTATCCATCAAGGATGTGGGAAACACTTGGGTCTGAGCTGCTGTGCTCCTTGTGGCAGATACCTTTCCACTGACTGAGCAGGGGATTTAGGCTATATCCTCATGTGACCCTACAGAGAGAAATGTTGATTGGCTGCCTCCAGCACCTGCCCCAAACATGGATTTAACCCACAACCTGGGCATGTGCTCTGACCAGGCAAGAACATGTTTTTAAAACTGGTTCAAGGCCCACTCCTCCTAGAAAACCCAGCAGTTTGAGTCCTTACTTTAAGCTTACTGCCATGCTGCTGTTTCATAACCCTGTTTGCTGTTGGCTTGTATTTTTATTTCATTTTGTAAGCTATCAAATAATTATGATCTTCGTGGGTTGAAGATACTAAACAATATTAAAGAGAAAATGTCACATAAAACACCTACAGATTAAGAGTTAAAAATATGCCCCTAAAATCAACCTGCTTCCAATCACATCCCAGCTCTAGCATCTGCTAGCTACATGACCTTGGGCTACTTAGCTAACCCCCATGCCTCCACTTTCCCACCTATAAAATGGAATCATGATGCATCATAGGATGGTTGTAAAGATTATATTGAATAATTCATAGAAAATACAGAAGCTTACCCCAAGAAATGTCAGTCATTATTACGACTGCATTATTATCACTGTCCAAAAAATCCTTTCATTCTACTTGGGAAAATAAGACACAAAACTCAAGAAGATTAATTATAAACTCTTTTAGGGCTCTTCGTCATTTAGATCTGTTTCCCTCACACTAAAAGAGCTACCCTGTACCTGAAATAGTGGACAAAAAGCTATTAGACACATAGGAAAGGACTTCAAATTTAGAAGGCTCCAATACTGAAACATCATACACAAGTCTAATATTCAGGGTCTTATACCAAAATTATAGCCTACCCTGTGGTTCTAGATCTAAATGATATAGAAGCAATTTCTATCTAACCCATGACAATTGTCAAGAACTGAGATTCTTTCTCTGTTTAGAGATTTCACTAACAAATCTCATGTCTCAACGGAAGAACAGTAACTTCTCAGGTTGTGATTTCCATACTAAGGTATTTTAACCAATGCTTTTTTTCAGAGGTCTGTCCAGCCTCACTCTGCACACAGTTCATTGCTTTCTCTCCCTCTCATCATCTTGACTATTATCCAACTGCAGGGAACATTCAAGGAAATATGTTCTCTCAAAGATAAAAACAGGTCCCTTTATGACCTTTCATGAAACAGTCTGGTGGGTGTTACCTCTTCCCAGTACACATTTTTGACTTCTTGTGGAAAGATGAAAAAGGAAAATTCTATTATACTCTTACTTGGACCAATAGTCATTGGTCAAGTGTTTTTTGTCCAAAACATGATTTCTGGATTCAATGTCTTTGTCTAGTTAATTTTTTAGGTCATGACATATGCACTACCAAGGATTCTCTGGGAACCAGTATTTGTTGTGTGTACTGCTGAAAAATGTTATCACAGTTCTTCATATTAAAAGCCAACCAGATAATTAAATAATAGTCTCAAAACAAGATGATGGCGTAGGTAGCAGCTGTACCCACCACCTCCTGCAACCACATCAAAATTACAACTATTTTAAACAAAAATTAAATTAAAAAAAAAACAAAATTACAGCTAAAATACAATACAACCATCACTCAGAACCTCCTGAAATATGGCTGAACAGAAGCCCTACAACCAGAGAACTGAAGAAGCACTGAGCCCAGTGGGAGGCACAGAGACACAGGTAGATGGGGCTGAATTGCAGAGACTCGCCGCAGGCCCACACCCAGTACTGCTGTGTTAACCCAGGAGGGATATCTCAGCTGCGGAGGCTTTCCCGGAGGAGTGAGGGGTTCCAGCCCCACAGCAGGCACCCAGCTCAGGACTCCAGGGATGGGAAGAGAAGTCCCCATACCTTCAGGCTGTGAAAACCAGCAGGGACTGTCGCAAGGGTCGCAGAGGCTGCGGGAGTCCCAGGGAACCCCTCTTAAAGGGCCTGCGCATGGACTCACTCAGACACGCTCCCTCTGAGCCCCAGCACTGGGCAGTAGCTTAAAAGGAACCTGGGACATTCGGGGAGGAACTAACCTGTCTGAGATTGGGGCGAGAGGTGGAGGGGCAGCTTTCTCCCAGGCAGAAGAGCTGGCAGAGGCCATTGCCCCTTTGGCGAGCCCTCTTCCACAGAACTGGCATCTGACTCACACCTCTGGCCCTGATCCAGTGATTCCTGGAGGCCCCGCCCCTACCTACCTACAAACTCATCCAAGCCATTTCTGGTGGCTTTTCTATGCAAGTGGCTTCTCGAGCCTTATGCTTAAGACTTTCCTAAAATCTCTCAAATAAGCAGCAATGTGCCCCATTTGGCTTGATAAGAGGCCCCAGGCCTGGCACTAGTGGAAGCCTGCATTGGTTCAGAGCTTGGCCTTTCCTGGACAATGCCAAGCCCAGCACAAGTAGCAGCCAACTACAGTTTGCTGAGTAGCTCATGCTGGGTGGCCCTGGGCAAAGCACTGGCAGAGGCTGTGCACCTGGTGGTAAGACTTGACCACACTGGATTACAACCCTACCACACCCAAGAGTGACATATTCAAGGGGCGCACTTGGTGAACACCAAAGCACCACTGAAGTAAATCCTGCTCCACAGGAGTGTCTCCAGCGTAGCAGCTCTTTGACTGTAATTGCAGCTTGCCCTCAGAGCTGATTGGCCTGGGAGTCAGTTCCTCCCAGTGATGCCAACAGCAAACAAGGCTCAACTACAACAGGACAGTGCACACAGCCCACACAGGGGAGCACCTAGTAGGCCCAGCTCAGGTGACTGGGGAGGCTGAGCCACTGCACCCTACAGGACACCTACTACACAAAGACACTTTATCAATTCAAGGAGACATAGCAGCTCTACCTAATACATAGAAACAAATACCAGGAAGCAGCCAAAATGCAGAGGCAAAGAAACATGTCACAAAGGAAAGAACAGAGGAAATCTCCAGAAAAAGAAGTAAATGAAATAGATCCAAGAGAGTTAACAGATACAGAGTTCGGAATTATGGTTATAAGGATGCTCAACCATATTAGTAAGAGTATGATGAAAATAACTGAGAAAATCGATGACATAATAAAGTACCAATTTGAAATGAAGGCTACATGAACTGAAATGAAGAATAATTTACAGGGAATCAACAATAGAGTAGAGGACACTGAGATTAAATCAGCAATTTGGAACATGAGGAAACAAAAAACACCCAACCAGAAAAGAAAAAAAGAAAAAAGAATCTAGAAATATGAAGATAATATAAGGAGCCTCTGGGATAACTTCAAGTGGACCAACATTTGTGTTATGGGATGCCAGAAGGAGAGGAAAGAGCAAGAAATTGAAAACCTATTTGAAAAAATAATTACAGAAAACTTCCCCTACATTGGGAAAGAAATAGACTTAAAAGTTCAGGAAGCACAGAGGGTCCCATACAAGAGGAATCCAAAGATTCCACAGCAAGACACATAATTGAAATGCCAAAGGTTAAAGACAAAGAGAGAATCTTAAAAGCAGCAAAAGAAAAGCAATTAGTTACCTACAAGGGAGCACCCATACCACTGTCGGCTGATTTCCCAACAGAAACTTTGCAGGCCAGAAGGGAGTGGCAAGAAATATTCAAAGTGATGAAAAACATGAAACTACAACCAAGATTGCTCTACTCAGCAAAGCTATCATTTAGAATTGAAGGTCAGATAAAGAGCTTCACAGATAAGAAAAAGCTAAAGGAGTTCATCACCACCAAATGAGCACTACAGGAAATGTTGAAGGATCTTCTTCAAGAAGAAGCTAATGAGCAAAAGAATCTGACAAACTAAATAGAGCCAGAGGCATTGACTCATGCAACAGATGATCATATTTCAGAGGAAAGAGGGAAGGGCGGTGGAGAATGGGAAGAGATTAGCCAAAGAAGTTATATGCATATATGCATAGCCCATGGACACAGACAATAACGGGGTGAAGACCTGCAGAAGAGATGGGAGCGAGGTGGAGGGGGTCAACTGGGGGGAAAAATGGGACACCTGTAATAGTTTCAACAATAAAGATAAAAATAAATAGATAAATAATAAAAAAAATAAAAGCCAACCAAAACCAAGGAGTTATAGTGTCTTATAATTTATTCTCAAAGGCTCTATGTTTGCTTTTTTGTATATTTAAAGAGCATGTTTTAGTTTCTCAAAGATATTTTTTAATCTTCCAATTCTAATAGTCTTTTTAATAACAGCTTTATTGAGATATAATTCATATACAATAATATTCACTCTTCTAAAGTGTACAATTCAGTGTGTTTTAATATATTCACAGACTTATGTAAAGATCACTAATTTTAAAGGATGTTTATCAACGCCCCTCCAAAAAAAAAATCTGTACTCATTAACATAACAGTCAGTATCCATTCGCCAACACTCTAGCTTCTAGAAAACACTAATCTAATTTCTGCTTATATGAATTTACCTATTCTGGTCATTTCATTCAAATAGGACTATACAACATGTGGTCTTTTATGACTGACTTCTTCCACTTAGCATGTGTTCAAGTTGACCCACATTGTAGGATGTTTCAGTACTTCATTACTTTTTGTTGCTGAATAATATTTCATTGTATGGATATGGCACATTTTGTTTATTCATTCATCATTTGATGGATATTTGAGTAATATCCACTTTTTGGCTCTTATGAATAATGCTGTCATGACAATGTGTTTACAAGTTTTTGCATGGTTATGTTTTTATTTCTCTTGGGTATGTGGCTAGAAGTGGAATTGCTGAGTCATATGGTAACTTTATGTTTAACATTTTGAGAAACCACAAAACTGTTTTCCAAAGTGGGTGCACCACTTTACAGTCCCACCAGCAATGAAAGTTCCAGTTTCTCCACACCCCCACCAACACTTTTTATTTTTATTTTCTTTCTTTTGGTTGTTGTTGTTGTTGTTATAGCTATCCAAGTGGATATAAAGTAGTTTCTCATTGTCATTTTGATTTGCATATCCCCAATGACTAATGAAGTTGAATATCATCTCATGTGCTTATTGGCCATTTGCATATCATTTTTGGAGAAATGTCTATTATTCAAATCTTTGCCCATAGTTTAATACGGTTCTTTGTCTTTTTAAGTTTTGAGTTGTAAGTGCTTTTTATATATTTTGGATACAACTCCTTAGTCAAATAAATGGTTTGCAAATATCTTACCAAATAAAAAAAGGTTTTAATTTTGATGAAATTCAATCCAACTATTGTTTCTTTTGCCATTGTCATTGTCTAACTCGTGATCCATGCTTTCTTCTAAGAGTTTTATACTTTGAGGTCTGACATTTAGGTCTATGATTCATTTTCAGTTAATTTTTGGCTATGGTTGTTAGGAATCTGACCTTATTGTTTGCTTGTGATTACCCAGTTGTTCCAGCATCATATATTGAAACTATTCTTTATTCATTGAATTGTCTTGGCACACTTGTCGAAAACCAATTCAATATAAATGTAAGGGTTTAAATTTGAATTCTCAATCATATTCCAGTATCACATAAATTCTTATGCTAACATCAAATACTGCATTGATAACTATAGGTTTACTGCAAGTTTTTAAGTTGAGAAGTATGAGTCCTCCAAATCTGTTAATTTCTTTTCAATTATGTTTCAATAATCTTTTTCAATTATGTTTACTATTCTGAGTTTTTTTCATTTCTTTATGACTTTGAGATCAGCCTAGCAATTTTTATAGTAAAAATAGCTGGGTTTTTAATAAGGATTGCATTGAATCTGTAGGTAAATTTGAAGAGTAATTGCATCTTAACAATATTGTCTTCCAATCAATGAATTTAGAATGTCATTCTGTTTATTTAGGTCTTCTTTATTTTCTTTCAAGGATGTTTTGTGGTTTTGTATGTATAAGTTTTACACTTATTTTGTTAAATCTATTACTAAGTATTGTATTTTTTTTATGCTATTATAAATTAAATTGCTTTCTCAATTTTATTTTTGGGCCATTCATTTTTAGTGAGTATATAGAAATACAATTAATTTTGTATATTGTTCTTATATTCTGAAACTTCACTAAACTCACTAAATTGAGTGTGTGTTCCTTATGATTTTCTATATATAAGATTATGTCATCTGCAAATAGTGATGTGATATCTCACTGTATTTTTTATTTGCATTTTCTTGATGATTAGTAATGTTGAGTCATTTGTTTGTTTTCTTTGGAGAAATGTTTTTTCAAGTCCTTTGCACATTTTTGGTCAGGTTATTTGGGATTTTTGCTATTGAGTTGTAGGATTTCCTTACATATTTTGGAAATATACTCTTTACCAGATATACAGTTTGCAAAAATTCTCTCCCATTCTATAGGTTGCCTTTTTACTCTGTCGACTACTTCCATTGAATAATTTTCATATGTTAAATAGTTTTGCAATTCTGGAATAAATCCCACTTGGTCATGGTATACTATCTTTTTTATATGTTATTGGATTTGTTTTGCTAATATTTGGATGAAATTTTTACATTCATATGTATAAGGGATATTGATCTGTAGTTCTCGTTTCTTGTGATGTCTTTGTCTTATGATATCTAAGTAACACACACTCAAACTGGCCTCATAGAATGAGTTTGGAAGTGAGTCTCTTCTATATTTTTGGAAGAGATTGTGATTTGCATGTATTCTCCTTTAACATTCATAGAATTCACCAATGAAGCCTTCTGGGTCTTATGGAGACATGCTTTATGGCCTAACATATGGTCTCTCCGAAAATGTTCCTTGTGCACTTGAAAAGAACTTGTCTTCTGCTTTTTTGGGTGGAGTATTTTGTGTATCTCTTTTAGGTCAAGTTTGTTTACATATAGTGTTGAAGTATTCCTCAGGGACAGTTTCTACTGACTGATTTTTCCTATGAATGGGCCATGGTTCCCTGTTTCTTGCAGGTCTTATCATTTTTTGTTGAAAACTGAACATTTTAAATAATATAATGTGGCAACTCTGAAAATGAGATTCCTCCATCCTCACCAGGGTATTTTGTTTTTGATGTTTATTGTTGCCTCTTCTGTTTGTTTAGTGACTTTCCTGGGTTGTACATTCTGTAAAGTCTGTGTCCTTCATCAGATGCAGCCACTGATGTCTCTGTTCATGTAGCTCAGTTAGTGGTCAGCTAATGACTGAACAAAAATTTCCTTGAATGCCTTGAACCAGTGTCTTTTGGTCTTTGCTGAAGGGCTGTGTGTGTGTGTGTTGGAGCATGATTTCAATGCTCTGGCAGTTTGAAAATCTGCCTCAGCCTTTACTTCCTGCTTGGGCAGATCCTCAAGGTCAACTAGAGGTGAGAAATTAGGATGTTCTCAGATCTTTCCTGGTCACTACAAAGCCCAGCACATGCACATAGCCTACTACAACTCCAGAAATATGTCAAAGCTTTCCCAAGCCCCCTCTGTACATCTCATTCCTCATACTATTTTACTATTAAGTTTTTTGGCCAGCCTTGCTTGATATTATTATCTCAGGCAGCTGTGCATTAAATAACTGCTGCTGATTATTTTATTTTTGACAAACATGCAAGTGAAAGGGCTTTTGCCTCTAAGTGAGCTCTAAGTTAAGTCAAACAGAGACAACTCCTGTGAAGTGGTCTTTTCCAGTATTTCACATAAGCTGCCACACATGAAATACTGACAATTTCCTGGGGATGGGGCTTTTAGGGGAACTCCAAACACATTCTTCCTCTGCAGTGGCTGCCAGGCTGCTGGTTTCACTAACTACTATGTTTGTGAGGCTACTGGTTTTCAAGGCTACTGGAGAGCTTGGAAAAGGGGATGGGGAATAAAGCAAGTTAAAATGCCATAATGCTTGCTGTTCTTACAAAGACTGTAATTTTTCTTGAATAAATGATCCTCAAGTTGTTGTAAGTCTTTGGTTAATTTTCAGAGTTCTAAAAAAGTTGATTTTCACAATTGTTTCTGGTGTTTTTATTGCCTTTATGAACAAGATTTTGGAGGTCTTATTACACCATTCCCAAAATGCATCTCTCTAATAGCCTTTTCAAAGAAGCAGTGCTTCAAAGGACATTATCTCAAGGTATATAAATAACTCTCAAAACTCAATAAGAAAAAATCCAATTTGAATGGGTACTTCATCAAGAAATATATAGAGAAGGCAAACAAGTATGAAAGCGTGCTTAACATCTTTAGTCATTATGGAAATGCAAATTTAAACCACAAGGAAATACCATTACACACCTAGAATTAGAATATCTAAAATCTGAAAAGAAAGGATAAATTAAAAACTGACAATGCTAAGTGCAGGTGAGGACACATAGCAACTGGAACTCTTGTATATTGCTGATGGTTATGTTTAATGGCACAGCTCGTGTGGAAATTTGGCAGTTCCTTATAAAGTTAAAAATACACTTAGCATATGATCCAGCAATCTTGCCCCTAATTTTTTACCCAAACAAAATAAAAACATATGTCCATATAAAAAACTGTATGCAAGTGTTTTTAACAACTTTATTCATAACTGCCAAAAACTAGAAACAACTCAAAGTCCATCAACTGGTGAGTAAAATAAAAAGTAGCAAACTACTGATACATGCAGTGATGTGGATGAATATCAAGTGTATCCTGCTACATAAGGGAAACCAGATTCAAAAGACTACATACATGATTCCATTTATATGACAGTCCAGAAAAGCCAAAACTATGTAATAAGACACTAGATTAGTAGTTGCCAGATGCTGTAGATTGGGGAGAGAAATTGTTAGGTAAGAAGTTATACATAAGTGGCCTGAGTGGAGCCTGCCCTGGGGTCCAGATAGGGGTTGGACCAACACTGCCTTCAGACTTCCCCTCTCTGGACTGCCAAGCAGCCAACAGACAAAGAAAAGTGACATGATCTCAATGTGACCTTAATAGGGCTCTGGACTAATTGTAATTAAAAAATTGCATTGCAGTTTTCACACACACACACACACACACACACACACACACACACACACACGTGGGTTTTTCTGTATGCATTATGGGAAGGCGCATGCACAGGAGAAATATAGTTATATAACCCTTTTATGTCAATCACTCTGAATGCAAATGAAAGTCTCCACCCAGAAAATCCCTCATTTAAACTTTATAACCCAGGAGTTTGGCATCATTGTCTCTCTCAACTGGCCCGCTCCTAACTTGGAATGTGTTCTCAATAAATCCCAATTTGCTTTACTCTCATTTTTGTTGATCTTAAAACCTTTTCTGTGCCAATGCTAATAGCTGATGTCCCAGTCAGTAACCTCAATCAATAACAGAATGACTACAAAGAGGCATGAAGGGCTCCCACAGGCAGCAGCTGAAGTTGCAAAGGAATATCTCAGCTGTGAGAGGTTCCCACTGAGAACTCTGGGATTGAAATCCCAAGCTGGGCTTCCAAGCCCAGAACACCAGAACTGAGAAGGGTGTCCATATAACATCTACGTGTAAAAATCACTGGAGTTTCTGTCCACCAGGAAGAGATAGCTGGAATGCAGGCACCCTCTTAAAGGGCCAACACACAAAATTCTGTGTGCAGCCACTCACCTTCAGATGCGGCAGAAGGAGGGCAGAGTAATCGAGAGATGTGTAAGGAGAATCCAAGGTTGGTGGTCTGGGTATAGAGCTTAGAAGGCAGCCACTTGGATTCCTATTCTGAGTCACTCCCCCATAATACAGAGGACACCTTTCTCAGGAAGACCTTTACCATCCAGGCAGCTTTAGCCTATGGGGAGGCAATTGCCCAACCCATTGGAAAACCTCTCACCCCAATCTGTAGAGTTTACACCTTGCTGTAGCCTACAGCCTGAGGCTCATTAAGATTCTGAGAATAAAACCAGCCTGCAGGCAGAGGAAGATATCTGGGTGCTTTGAATCTTTGCCTGATCTGCTTCTGGACTAGGAAAAGCAGATTGTGGTGTGTATCTTGGTCATTTCCAAATGCATCCAGTCTCAGCAGAGGGAGCCACAAGCTGTGGATCATTAATAGCTCCAAACAGGATAATCAGGGCAGGTCAAAAACAGTGTCTGACATTGACCTGCACCACAGACCCTCCAAAAAAACTTAGAATCATAACAGATATGCCTAATACATATAAACAAACACAAACAGGCAACCAAAAAGGGGAGACAAGAAAAAAAAAACCCAAATGAGAGAACAAGAGACTTCTCCAGAAGAAGAGCTAAATAAATTTAGATAAGCAATTTATTAGAAATAAAGTTCAGAGTAATGATTACAAGGATGTTCAACAGAATGAGAAAAAAATATAAAAACTATGAAAAATTACCAGTTGGAAATGAAGATTGACATAGCGAAAATAAAGAATATACAGGAAGGTATAAAGAGAAGATTAGAGGAAGCAAAGAAACAGATCAGCAAATTAGAAGACAGGGTAGACAAAAATCACTATCAAAGATCCCAAAAGAAAAATCAATTAAAAAACAGGAGGAGAGTTTAACGGAGCTATGGGACAACATGAAATGTAACACTATCTGCATCAGAGACAAAGGGGTACCAGAAAGAAAGAAAGAAAATGAGCAAGGGATAGAGAACTTACTTGAAGAAATAATGGCAGAAAACATCCTTAACCTAGTGAAGGAAAAAGTCACACAAGTTCAGGAGGCACACAGAGTCCCAAGCAAGAAATACCCAAAGAAGCTCATGCCCAGACATCTCATAATTAAAATGCCAAACATTCAAGATGAAGAGAGAATCTTAAAGGCAGCAAGAGAAAAACAATCTGTTACCTACAAAGGAGCTCACATAAGGCTGTCAGCTGATTTCTCATCAGAAACTCTGCAGGCTGGAAAGGAATGGTATGAAGTATTCAAAGTAATACAAAACAAGGATGTAAAACGAAGACTCTATTCAGCAAGGCTATCATTCAAAATAGATGTTGAAATAAAGAGCTTCCCAGACAAAAAAAATGTTAAAGAGGGTTATGAACACCAAACCAGCATTGCAAGAAATGTTAAAGGGACTGCTGTAATATGAAGAAGAAATAGAGAGAAAAACAGAGAATCAAATGGTAATGAATAAGTATTATCAATAATAACTTTAAACATAAATGGATTAAATGCTCCAATCAAGAGACATAGAGTAGCTGAATGGATAAGAAAGCATGACCCATATATGTGGTCTCTACAAGAGACCCACCTCAGAACAGAAGACTCACACAGGATGAGAGTGAAGGGATGGAAAAAATTTTTCCATGCAAAAGGAAATGAACAAAAGCTGGGGTAGCAATACTCATATCTAACAAAATTACTTCAAAATAAAGGCTGTAACAATACAAATGAAGGTCACTACATAATACTAAAGGGATCAATTCAGCAAGAGGATATAACAACGGAAAATGTATGTGCACCTAAGACAGGAGCACCTAAATACAGCGGTACCTCGGTTTTCTAATATAATCCATTCGGGAAGACCATACAAGTTCTGAAACATTTGAAAACTGAGGTACAACTGTACATTTTTTTAAAAAACTTCTGAAGGACTTTAAGGGAGAGATTGACAGTAATACAGTCATAGTAGAGGAATTTAACACCCCACTGACTTCACTGGATTGGTCTTCCAGACAAAAAATCAAGAAAACATTGACCCTAAATGACACATTAAAATAAATTTAATTCACATTTACAGAACATTCCACCCCAAAGCTAAAGAATATACATTCTTCTCAAGTGCACATGGGACAGTCTCAAAGATAGACAACATATTAAAATACAAAATAAGTCTCTACAAGTTCAAGAAAATTGAAATCATATCAAGCAACTTCTCAGTTGACAATAGCATGATATTAGAAATCAACTACAATAAACACACTCAAAAACATTTAAGCACATAGAGGTTAGATAACATGTTATTAACCAATCAATGGGTTACCAAATGAGATCAAGGAAGAAATAAAAAACTTCTTGGAAACAAATGAAAATGAACACACAAAACCCCCAAATCTATGAAACACAATGAAAGCAGTCCTAAGAGGGAAGTTCAAAGCACTACAGGCCTACCTCAAAAAACAAGAATCACTTCTAATAAACTATCTAACCCTACAACTTAAAGACTTAGAAAGAGAACAGCAAAAAAAGCCCAAAGTAAGAAGGAGGATAGAAATAATAAAGATCAGAGCAGAAATAAATGACATAGAGATTTTTTTAAAATACAAAAGATCAATGAAACCAAAAGCTGGTTCTTTGAAAAGATAAACAAGATTGATGAACCTTTAGCCAGACTCATAAAGAAACAAACAAAGAGTACCCAAATAAAATCAGAAACAAGAGGTGAAATAAAATCTGACCCAACAGAAATACAAAGAAATGTAAGAAAATACTATGAACAACTATCCGCCAACAAGCTGGACAACATGGAAGAAATGGACAAATTGCTAGAAAAATACAATCTTCCAAAACTCAGGAGGAATCAGAAAACCTGAATAGGTTGATAACAACTGAGGAAATTGAAGCAGTAATTTAAAAACTCCCAGAAAACAAAAGCCCTGGCCCAGATGGCTGCACAGGGACTTCTACTAAAAGTAAAATAAGAACTAACACCTATTCTCCTCAAACTATTCCAATAACAATTATTCAAATAACACCTATCCTCCTCAAACTATTCCAAAAAATTCAAGAAGAAGGAACACTTCCAGGCTCTTTTTACCAGGCCATTGTTATTCTAATTCTGAAACCAGATAAAGACACTACAAAGTAAGAGAATTACAGGTGAATTTCCCCAATGGATTTATATGCTAAAATCCTCAACAAAATATTAGAAAATTGGAACCTGCAATATATTAAAGAGATCATACACCATGACAAAATGAGATTTATTTATTCCAGGGATGCAAGGATGGTACAATATTTACAAATCTATAAATTTGATATATCACATAAACAAACTGAAAGACAAAAATCACATGACCATATCAATGGATGCAGAAAAAGTATTTGATGAAATTCAACACCCTTTCTTGATAAAAATTCTCAGCAAAGTGATGATAGAAGAATCATACCTCAACATAATAAAGGCCATATATGACAAAACTAGAGCCAACATCATACTCATTGGGCAAAAACTAAAACCCTTTCCCCTAAGAACAGAAACAATACAGGGAGGTCTGCTTTCACCACTCCTATTCAACATAATACTGGAAGTCCTAGACACAGTGATCAGAAAAGAAGAACAAATAAAAGCCATCCAAATTGAAAAGGAGAAAGGAAAACTGCCACTATTTGCAGATGACATGCTATTGTACATAGAAAACCCTAAAGACTCCACCAAAAAAACTACAGTGGTACCTCAGTTTTCTAATATAATTGTTATGAAAGACAGTTTGAGTTCTGAAATGTTTGAAAACCAAGCAATCAACAGCTGACAGCTAGGCCTCAGGATCTTGCACTCAGCGGAAGCCGTGTGGCATGTTCGACTTCCAAGGCACGTTAGAAAGCTGAAACGTTTACTTCTGGGTTTATGTAGTTCATGAACAAAAATGTTCGTCAACGGTGATGTTCGAAAACTGAAGTACCACTGTACTAGATTTAGTAAATGAATTTGGCAATGAAGCAAGATTCAAAGTTAATACCCAGAAATCTAAGCCACTTTTATACACCAATAATAATCTCTCTGAAAGAGAAATTAAGAAAACAACCAGTTACCTATGCAATAAAAAAACTAAGATATTTAGGAATAAACTTAACCAGGGAGGTAAAAGACCTATATTCAGAAAACTACAAGAGATTGAAAAAGGAGATAGAGGAAGATATGAACAAGTGGAAGACTTTACCATGTTCATGAATTGATAGAATTAACATCATTAAAATGTCTATACTACCCAAAGCAATCTATAAATTCAATGCAATACCCATTAAAATACCAACAGCATATTTCACAGATCTAGATCAGATAATCCAAATATTTATATGGAACCAAAAAAGACCCTGATAACCATGGCAATCTTGCAATAGAAGAACCAAGTTAGAGGAATCACAGTAATGGATATCACCTTATACAATAAACCACTATAGTCAAAACAGCCTGGTACTGGCACAAGAACAGGTATATAGATCAATGGATCAGAACAGGCAACCCAGAAACTGACTTAAGCCATTATGCTCCATTAATATTTGACAAAGGAGGCAAGAGAATACAATGGAGTAAAGACAGTCTCTTCAATAAATGGTGCTGCGAAAACTGGACAGGTACATGTAAAAACATGAAACTAGACCACGAACTTATACCATACACAAAAATAAACTCAAAATGTATGAAAGACTTAAAGTCATGAAACCATAAAAAATCCTAGAAGAAAATATAAGCAGCAAAATATCATACATCTCACATAGCAGTATTTTCAATGCTACATTGCCTAGGGCAAGAAAAACAACGGAAAAAGTAAACAAGTAGGAATACATCAAACTAAAAAGCTTCTGCACAGCAAATGAAACCCATATCAAAATGAAAAGGGAATCCATTGTATGGTTGAATATATTTGCCAAGGATACATCCGATAAAGGGTTAATTTCCAAAATATATAAAGTATTCAAACAACTCAACAAAAGGAAGACAAACAATCCAATTAAAAAATGAGCAGAAGACCTAAATAGACATTTCTCCAAAGAAGGCTTACAAATGGACAAGGGACATATAAAAAAAATTATCAAAGTCACTAATCATCAGAGAGATACAAATTAAAACCCCAATGAGGTCTCACTTCACACCTGTCAGAATGACTACCATCAACAAATCAACAAACAACAAGTGCTGGTGAGAATGTGGAGAAAAAGGAACCCTAGTACACTACTTGTGGGAATGCAGATTGGTGCAGCCACTATAGAAAACAATGTGGAGCTTCCTCACAAAATTAAAAATGGAACTGGCATTTGACTCAGGGATCCCACTTCTAGGAATATACCCTAAAAATCCCAAAATACCAATCAGAAAGAATATGTGCACCCCTATGTTCACAGCAGCACTATTTACAATAGCTAAGATCAGGAAACACCCCAAGTACCCATCAGCAGATGAATGGATAAAAAGGTGTGGTACATTTATACCATGGAATACTATGCTGCTGTAAAAAAGGAGAATTGCTTACCCTTTGAGATAGCATAGAGGCACCTAGAGGGTATTTTGCTAAGCAAAATAAGCCAGTCAGAGAAAAAGAAGTATCACATGATCTCACTCATATGTGGACTCTAATGAACAAAATAAACTGATGAACAAAACAGATCCAGAGACATGGAAGCATGGAACAGACCAAGCAATCTCAGAGGGAAGGGGGGAGAAGAGGGACAGGAAGAGATTAACCAAATAACTTAATATGCATATATGCATAACCATAGCCCATGGACACAGACAATAGTACAGCAGGCCTGGAGGCAGGGGCAGAAGGAGTCAAAGGGGGAAATAAGAGGGACATATGTAATACTTTGCTCAATGAGGGTAAATTTTTAAAAATAAAATTAGCCCAGCCAGGCATGGCTCAGCAGTTGAGCATTGACCTAGGATCCAGGCGATCAGGGTTTGATTCCCTTTCAGGGCATATGCCCAGGTTGTGGACTCGATCAATGACTCTCTCATCATTGATGTTTCTATCTCTCTCTCTCCCTCTCCTTTCCTCTCTCTGAAATCAATAAAGATATATTTAAAATAAATAAATAAATAAAAATAAAATTAAATAGAATTAAATATTTCTTCTAAGCCATTCTTAAAGTATGACTTAAAAGTGGGTGTGGAAGACTGATTATAAAATAAGCAACCATAAGTTATTGAAAGGACTACAATAAATCAGTTCAGAAATTGGAGAAATCCTAGTTGTGGAAACTAGTTACGTCCATAACCTGCATTGTCATGGTAGGATGGAATTTATCTTCTCTTTTAGTGTCTGCTTATTCAAGTAAGTATTGGGAGGACAACTGAAAACACACAAACATCTACATAAAAACACATGCACCAAAACAAACACACAAAACCGAATTATAGATGCCTACCCAATTACATTTCCTAGTGGAACTGAAGAGTAATCAACTCTAATCAAATAATTAGAAACATAGGACGTAAAACACGCCAAATTTGTCTGCATCTCAGATCTAACTCCTTTTAAAGTGCAGACATGATTACTTCCTCATTTACATATTGTGAGTTATATTATGACTGAGTACAAGTGCTGAAAACCTAGGTGATTACTCCGCTGAAGTTTGAGGGCATGCTGTGTTTAACAAAGGCCACACAGATACTCGATACCTTCAGATAAACTAAAAGAGTCTGTCTTATCAACAGAGTAATTTTGAGCTTTTACTTGACTAGCATTCATCATACATAACATTTTAGCCATGGCAATCATACATCCTAGATTTTCAAAACATGTCTTATTTTAAGAGTTCCGCTATTAAATACCTTTTTCCCACTTTTTACACTGAAAATTATAGTCTTCCAAATGACAGCAAAAAAGAGGGCTGTTGCTGGCAAGGGAGCCTCTTGGGAAGACCAGAAACACACAGCTGAACAATGTAAGCAGTTAGAGAAGTAAATTGTAAGCGATTCAGTGCCTGGAAGCTCAGAGGAGCAATAATCACCCCAGCTTCATTGTAGTCAAGGCTTCATAACATTCGTGTAACTTTCTTAATAGAACTGAGAGTTGTAATCTAAGTATCTTAATAACTTTAAATAGGTGTTGGAAGATTGAAAAGCACCCTTGAGGATTAATGCTACAGAAATCATCAAGAGCAGCGTTCTCCGAACTTTTTAGCCATATATGCATCCCCCTGGGAAAAAATTTGGAGTACTCACTCCCAAACCATTTTATTTATTTATTTATTTATTTATTTATTTATTTATTTATTTATTTATTTATTTAAATATATACATGTATTACTGTACCTCCCTATTATTATTTGGCATAATATGTACTTTGGGTGATATTGGTCATCAACAATTGTAGATTAGTAGTTTATTATTTAAACTCTTCTTGATGGTTTCAAACTGTGATTGCTTTGTGATGTGATTGATAAAGAGAAAATTATGACTATGAATGTTGGCTTTGTGGTTTCCTTGTTATTCCCAGCATTACAAGTTTATCTTGAAGCCAAAATTCTTTGGTAAGAATCTTGTTAAACCAGATGTCAACTTTTGGGGGGTTCTTATTTAAATTTGACTATAATCCATAGATCTATGGAACCAGGAGCTGAGAGTGAACACTCACTGGACTGTGGAGCCCACATGTCTCTCATCTCATCATTTGTGATACATGACATGTTACATATCTGCTAAGGAAAGGAACCAGTGCCAATCTGCATTTTAACTATTAGTAAAGCTTGCCAGTATTTATTCTACATGAACCCTAACAGATTGTCTTGTTATATAAGGAACTCATACAACTTAACAAAAGAAAGACAAACAATTCAATTTAAAAATGAAATGGGCAAAGGACATGAATAGACACTTCTCCAAAGAGGACATACAGATGGCCAAGAGACATATGAAAAGATACTCAAAGTTACTGATCATTAGAGAGATGCAAACTCCCCCTCCCACAATATAACTCTTAACATGAGAATCAAAAATAACCACTATACTAAAATTAATGTTAATTAATTTATATTGTTTCATGTAAGTATTTTGAAGAAAGAGCAAGTCACTAGATTAGCTAAAACCAAAGAACAAAACAAAAATCTCAAGTACCTAAGAACCAACCTTCAATAGACACATCATCCTGAAATATACTTTCCAGAATTATTCTATAGAAAACATAGTGATAACCCTCCATGATATTGTCCTCAGTTACATTTCAATATTTCATACTTACCTTCATTGCTTTCTATTCTTCCCATGAATTTTTTTATTTTATTTTTTTAGTAATGAATATAAATTCTTTGATTAATCTCTCTCCACCCACTTATCTACTGATGAGGACTTGGGCTGTTTCCAGATCTTAGCTACTGTAAATTGACCTGCTATGAACATGAGGGTGCATAAGTCCTTTCTCATTGCTGTTTCGAGTTTCTTAGGATATATACCTAAAAGGCGGATCACTAGGTCAAATGGCAGTTCCATATTTAATTTTTTGAGGAAAGTCCATACTGTTTTCCATAGTGGCTGAACCATTCTGCATTCCCACCAGCAGTGTACTAGGGTTCCCTTTTCTCCACATCCTCACCAGCACTTGTCATTTGTTGATTTGTTTCTGGTAGCCATTCTGACAGGTGCGAGGTGATATCTCATTGTTGTTTTAATTTGCACCTCTCTGATGATCAGCAACTTTGAGCATATTTTCATATTTCTCTTGGCCATCTGTATGTCCTCTTTGGAGAATTGTCTATTTAGGTCCTTTGCCCATTTTTTAATTGGATTGTTTGTCTTCCTTTTGTTAAGTTGTATGAGTTCCTAATATATTTTGGGTATTAACCCTTTATCAGATGTGTCATTGGCAAATATGTTCTCTCATACAGTGGGCTCCTTTTTAGTTTTATTGATCGTTTATTTTGCTGTGCAGAAGCTTTTTATTTTGATGTAGTCCCATTTTTTCTCTCCTTAGTTTCTCTTGCCCTAGGAAATGTATCAGCAAACATATTGCTACAAGGGATGCCAGATTTTGCTACCTACATTTTCTACTAGGATTTTTATGGTTTTTACATCTTACATTTAAGTCTTTCATCCATTTTGAGTTTATTTTTGTGTACAGTGTAAGTTGGTGGTCTAGTTTAATTTTTTTGCATGTACCTGTCCAATTTTCACAGCACCATTTATTGAAGAAACTGTCTTTACTCCATAGTATACTCTTGCCTCCTTTGACAAATATTAATTGAGCGTAATAGAGGGAGTCAACTTCTAGGTTCTCTGCTCTATTCCACTGATCTATGTGTCTGTTCTTGGGCCAGTACCAGGCTGTTTTGTTTACAGTGGCTTTGTAGTATAACTTGGTATCTGGTATTGTGATCCCTCCAATCTGGCTCTTCTTTCTCAAGATTACCGTAGTTATTTGGGGTCTTTTTTGGTTTTATATAAATTTTTGAAGTGTTTGTTCTAGATCTGTGAAATATGCCATTGGTATTTTAATGGGTATTGCATTGAATTTATAGATTGCTTTGGGTAGTATGGACATTTTAATGATGTTAATTTTTCCAATCCATGAACATGGTATATTCTTCCACTTGTTTATAGCTTCCTCTATCTCTTTTTGCAATGTCCTGTAGTTTTCTGAATATAGGACTTTTACCTCTGAGGTTAAGTTTATTCCAAAATATCTTAATTTTTTTTGTTGCAATGATAAAGGGATTGTTGTTGGTTTTTTTTAGTTTCTCTTTCTGAGAGTTCATTATTGGTGTATAAGAATGGCATAGATTTCTGGGTGTCAATTTTGAATCTTGCTACATTGCCAAATTCATTTATTAAATCTAGTAGTTTTTTGATGGAGTCTTTAGGATTTTCTATGTATAATATCATGTAATCTGCAAATAATGACACTTTTACTTCTTCCTTTCCTATTTGGATTCCTTTTATGTTTTCTTCTTGTCTGATCGCTGTGTCTAGGACTTCCATGATTATGTTGAATAAAAATGGTGAAAGTGGACACCCCTCTCTTGCTCTGTTCTTAGGGAAAATGGATTTAGTTTTTGCCCATTAAGTATGATCTTGACAGAAGGTGTGTCATAGATGGCCTTTATTATGTTGAGGTATCGTCCCTCCATTCCCATTTTGCTGAGCATTTTTATCAAAAATGGGTGTTGAATTTTATCAAATACTTTTTCTGCATCTATTGATATGGCCATGTGATTTTTGTCTTTTAATTTATTTATGTGATGTATCACACTTATTGACTTGTGAATATTATACGAGCCTTGCATTCTTGGAATAAATCCCACTTTGTCATTATGTATGATCCTTTTAATATATTGTTGGATCTGATTTGCTAATATTTTGTTGAGGATTTTAGCTTCTATGTTCATTAAAGGTATTGGCCTGTAATTCTCTTTCTTTGTAGTGTCTTTATCTGGTTTTGAAAATCGGATAATGATGGTCTGGTAAAAAGAGCTTGGAAGTGTTCCTTCCTCTTGAATTTCTTGGAATAGTTTGAGGAGGATAGGTGTTAGTTTTCTTTGAATGTTTGGTCAAACTCCCCTGTGAAGCCATCCAGACCAGAGATTTTTGTTTGCAGGATGTTTTTAAATTACTGCTTCAATTTCATCAGTAGTTATTCAGGTTTTCTTATTCCTCCTAATTGAGTTTTGGAAGATTATATTTTTCTAGAAATTTGTCCATTCTGTCCAAATTGTCCAGCTCATTGGAGTATAGTTGTTTATTGTATTTTCTTACAATCCTTTGTATTTCTGTCAGGTCAGTTTTTACTTCACCTCTTTCATTTCTGATTTTGTTTATTTGGGTCCTCTCTCTTTGTTTCTTGATAAGTTTTACTAATGGTTCATCAGTCTTGTCTACCTTTTCAAAAAACCAGCTCTTCCTTTCATTGATCTTTTGTATTGTTTTTTTTTTTTTAATTTCTATGTCATTTATTTCTGCTCTGATATTTATTATTTCCTTCCTTCTCCTTACTCTGGGCTTTTCTTGTAGTTCTTTTTCTAAGTCTTTAAGTTATAAGGTTAGATAGTTTATTAGAAGTGATTCTTGTTTTTTGAGGTAGGCCTGTAGTGCTTTGAACTTCCCTCTTAGGACTGCTTTCATTGTGTTTCATAGATTTGGGGGTTTTGTGTGTTCATTTTCATTTGTTTCCAAGAAGTTTTTTATTTCTTCCTTGATCTCATTGGTAACCCATTGATTGGTTAATAACATGCTATTTAGTCTCCATGTGCTTGAATGTTTTTGAGTGTGTTTATTGTAGTTGATTTCTAATATCATGCCATTGTGATCTGAGAAGTTGCTTGGTATGATTTCAATCTTCTTGAACTTGTAAAGACTTTTTTGTGTCCTAACATGTGATCTATCTTTGAGACTGTCCCATGTGCACTTGAGAAGACTGTATATTCTTCAGATTTAGGGTGGAATATTCTGTAAATGTCAATTAAATTTACTTTAGTGTGTCATTTAGGGTTATTGTTTTCTTGATTTTTTTGTCTTGAAGACCAATCCAGTTAAGTCAATGGGTGTTAAATTCCCCTACTATGACTGTATTGCTGTTGATCTCTCATTTAAAGTCCTCCAGAAGATTTTTATATATTTAGGTGTTCCTATATTGGTTGCCTATATGTTTATCAGGGTTATATCCTCTTGTTAGATTGGTCCCTTTACTATTATGTAGTGATTTTTCTTATCTCTCATTATGGTTTCATTTTGAAGTTTATTTGGTCAGATATGAGTATTGCTATCCAAGTTTTTTTTTTGTTTTTTGTGTGTGTTTTTTTTATTTGCATGGAAATTTTTTTCCAAAAGCTTCACTCTCACACTCTGTGAGCCTTTTGTTCTGAAGTGGGTCTTTTGTAGACAGCATATATTTGGGTCATGTTTTCTTATCCATTCAGCTACCTTATGCCTTTTGATTGGAGCATTTTATCCATTTCCATTTAAGTTTACTATTGATAGGTATTTGTCTATTGCTATTTTAATTCCTTATACCTATGTTTCTCTCTCCTTTTCTACTTATTACAACAGTCCCTTTAACATTTCTTGCAATGCTGGTTTGATGGTGATAAATTCCTTTAGCCTTTTGTGTCTGGCAAGCTAGTTATTTCACCATCTATTTTGAATGATAGCCTTGTTGGATAAAGTAGTCTTGGTTTCAGATCCTTGTTTTTCATTACCTTGAATACTTCATGCTATTCCCTTCTGGCCTGCAGAGTTTCTGATGAGAAATCAGCTGACAGCCTTATGGGAGCTCCTTTGTAAGTAACAGATTGCTTTTCTCTTGCTACCTTTAATATTCTCTCTTTGTCTTAAATTTTTGGCAATTTAATTTTGATGTGTCTGGGCCTGGACCTCTTTGGTTTCATCCTGCTTGGGACTTTCTGTGCTTCCTGAACTTGTGTGGTTTTTTTCTTCTAGGTTAAGGGAGTTTTCTGTCATTTTTTTCTTCAAACAAAGTCTCTACCCCTTTTTTTTTTTTCCCCTTCTCATACTCTTATAATGTTAGTATTCTTACGTTTCATGATGTCCCACAGCTCTCTAAACTGTCCTCCTGTTTTTTAATTGACTTTTTCTTTTGGAACCTCTGATTAAGTGATTTTTTTCTACCTTGTCTTCTAATTCACTGATCTGATCCTCAGCTTCCCCTAATCTGCTGTTTATTTCTTCTAATGTATTCTTTATTTCTGCTATGTCATTCTTAATTTCCTTCATAGTTTCCACATCTTTTTTCATGCTGTTGAGCGTCCTTACAATCAGTATTATAACTCTATATCTGATAGACTACTTATCCCCATTTCATTTAGCCCTTTTTCTGGAGACTTCTCTTGTTGTTTCATTTGGAAATTGTTTTATTGTCTCCCTTTTTGGATTTGTCTATTTGGGTTTGTTTCTATGTATTAGGCAGATCTTTTTGGACTCTCAGTCTTTTTGAAGGGTACCTGGTGCAGGCCAATATCAGATGCAGTTTATTACTGGCTCTGAGTACCCCGTTTAGAGCTATCAGCTTGAGGTCTCCTCTGCTAAGGCTGAGTGTGGTTGGACAGGACCAAGATGCACACCAAAGTCTGCTTTTCCAAGGCTCAAGTCTAGAAACAGATCAGGCAAAGACTCAAAGCACCCAGAAGTCCACCTCTGCCTGCAGACTGATTGATCTTAGACTCTTAATGAGCCTCGGTCTTTAGAACACATCAAGGAATAAACTTCCACAGGGTGGGGCAAGAGGTTTTCCTGTGAGTGGGCAATTACTTCCCCCCCGGGCAAAAGCTGCCTGGCTAACAAAGGCCTGCCTCAGAAAGATGTCCTCTGCAGTATGTGGGAATTAGTCATTATAGGAATCCAGTTTGCCACCCTCTGGACTCTGTTTCCAGAGCCCAAACAGCAGATTCTTCTCACACAGCTCAAGTCCACTATGTCCTCCTTTTGCCAGATCCCAAGGTGAGAGGCTGCACACAAAACTTTGTGTGTTGTTCCTTTAAGAGTGTGCCTGCATTTCCCACCTTCTCTACCTGGCAGGCAGAAACCCTGCTGCTTTTTGTAGCCAGATGTAATATGGGCTCTGGGCTGGGAAGTTCTGGTGCTCTGAGCTGGGAAGCCCAGCTTGGGGTTTAGACCCCAGAGTTCACAGTGAAAACCCCCCCACACACACACACACACAGCTGAGATATCCCTCCAAACCTTCAGCTCCTGCCTGTGGGAGCCCAGCCAGCCTTCTGCATTTTTTACTACAATGAATATTTTAACAATCCATTTCTCACCTAACAAAGTCCCAACTTAGTACACTTTGGGACACTCTCCAAGATCACTCTAATAGACTCCACACCCAAGCTCCCCATCAAGCTACCCAGTAAGTCATTGGTTATCTGCTGTCATACAAGGACCTGTCAAAAGAATTACTTATTACCATCTAAATTTAGATCCATCAAATTCCTCTGAGTTTTCCCATTTTCCTCAGTTCTTCATATTCTTCAGGCAGGTCATCCTACTGCTTAAACAAATTCAAAAAGACACATAAAGCCACTCAGCCTTATCTTCACATCCTTTTAGGTACCCTAATGGCATCACCACATGCCATTGGCCTCAGAAGGGTTAATTTGTCCCACATCACTGTCTCTGCCCACATCATGTAGTTACAATGCTGCCAGCCCTATTGTTGCTAATGCTGAAACAGCTGAACCGGCACCACAGTCATTGCCATTTCTTTTTTTTTCTAGCTTTATTGAAATATGATTGACAAATTAAAATTGTACATATGTAAGGTGTACAATGTGATGATTTAATATATGTATACATTATGAAATGATTACCACAATCAAGTTGATAAACACATCCATCACCTTTTTTTAAGTGTGGTGAGAACACTTACGATCTACTCTCTTAGCCAATTTTAAGTATACAATAGAGTACTCTTAACTATTGTCACCATTCTGTATGTTAGATCACCAGAATTCACTCATCTCATAACTGAAAGTTTGTACTCTTTGACCAACATCTATTTCCCCCGTCCCCTAGCCCTTGGTAACCACCATCCTACTCTCTGTTTCTATGAGTTAAACTTTTCTTAATTTCACATGTAAGTGAGATCATACAGTATTTGTCTTTCTGTGTCTGAGTTTTTTCACTTAACATCTACGTTCATTCATATATTTGCAAATGAAATGACTTTCTTATTTATGATTGGATAATATAATACTATATAATATATATATATATGTATTATATATATATATATATAATATATATATATAATCACATTTTCTTTATCCATTCATCCACTGATGGGCATTTACATTGTTTCATATCTTAGCTATTGTGAATAATGCTGCAATAAACATGAAGGTACAGATATCTCTTCAAGGTATTGATTCCATTTCCTTTGAATAGATACCCAGAAGTGGGATTGCTGGATTATATGGTTGTGGTATTTTTAATTTTTTGAGAAACCTCTGTATTGTTTTCCATAATAGCTGTACCAATTTACATATTGTATGTGCTCTGAAACCTTGATTGTCTCTACCACAGCTACATTTTAGTCAAGCTTGTGGAAGCTCCCCAAGGTGCTCCTTCCCCAAAAATTATAAATACAAAAAGCAAAGCTTTATCAAAATGCATATCTTGCTCCTAATGAGTAAAAAAAAAAGGAAAAGTTTAGTTTTAAATACCTAAAAATAAATGATATAAACCAATTGTCATCATACATTAAATAGAAAAATATGTTGGGTGTTGCTTTCTTTCACAGAAAAAAAAGTTACTCTTTAAGCCTATATAATTCCATATTATGCACACCATGCCTGCAGTGATGAAGCAGTGATTTCTAGATGTTGCTGTTGGAGTATTGTGGAAAGTGGGGCAAATCCGTTTCTGGCCAGACTTGAGAAAAAAAATAACTGTTCTCATTAATGAAGGTTTTTAATTGTCCCTCTCAGCTCCTCAGCACAAAAAACTCTTACTTTCCACAAAGAGAGTAAAGACCTTAGAAAGAATACAGTAACAATGCACTGAATCTCATTGCTCGTTTTCATTTACAAATAAAGCAGTTTGTTTTTTTTATAGCCAATTTGAAGAAAGTAAAATCTTCTGCAGGGATGAATTGATTAATAAATGTTCTGTTGCCCTAGCCAGTTTGGCTCAGTGGTTAGAACATTGGCCCACAGACTGAAGGGTCCCGGGTTCAATTCCAGCCAAGGGCACATACCTCAGTTGCAGGCTCAATTCTTGGCACAGGTCAGGGCACGTGTGGGAGGCAACCAATCAATGTGTCTCTCTCACATCAATGTTTCTCTTTCTTTCTCTCTCTCCCTTCCACTCTCTCTGAAAAGCAATGGAAAAAGTATCCTCATGTGAAGATAAAAATAAATAAATAAATAAATAAATATATAAATATATAATAAATATAAATAATAATATAAATATAAATATAAATATAAATATAAATATAAATATAAATAATATAAATATAAATAATATAAATATAAATATATAAATACAAATATAAATATAAATATAAAAGAGTTCTGTTAGTGTTTAAGGAAAGACCAGGAAATAGTGACAAGGGCCCTGAATCAAGAGGTGGATTCCCAGGGAAGACAGTACAGGACCCAAGTATCAGAGCACAAAGAAAAGGATCTGAACAACATAAAAGAACTATGTTTTTAACTATATAGTTTGAATTATCACCTCCTCTTCATGAAAAAAGAGCTTACAATTTGTTTCAAAAACACTATGTAACTTTATACTGTGTCATATGTAAATGCATAGTAGACTATTTATGGATCACATTAATTCAGTCAATCTTGACAAATGTTTTATCACCTAATTTGAAGAACCCTTCCAGATATGATGATCCACAGAGTCCAATAGTAGATGGGCCTTCTGTGCTCTCTCTCCAGGCTGGCAAAGCCAGTGCAAGAGATCTCTTAAGGAACCCTGCTTTAGGCAGGTGAAACTTTGTCTGTGTGCTACAATGTACACTTAGAAAAATAATTTTCAGCAAATAAACAGTAGGTGTGAATGAAAAACCAGTACACAAGTATTTAGCATGACGGTGGTTTAATATGGTGGTGAGACAAAACAGAACAATTATGCTTATATTCTTGCTATGATGGAGGTCTGGATGCTAATGAAAAATGTATCTTTAAATAGCACTGTCCTCCACCCTCAGGAGGTTGAAGGAAAAAATTTGCTTTAGATGTTATAAGTTATATATTGCTCATCTTGAACTCAAAGTGACTATGTTTGCTTTAATTGAAATAAAGACATATTTTTAAATTTGAGATCAGAGTCATTATTCTTTCAGAAATAAAATCAAGAAACAAACCAGACCTTGGCTTTCCACTAGCTACCGCAGGTCATTATTCATCTAAACTGGGAGACCCCCAGCAGTAGAGGGGAACAGTTTTACCCAGTAGGTCACCAGGATGATGAGTCCAAGGTTTTTGGAACCAGAAGTACAGCTTCTTGTGGGAATCCCTTCTTTTTTGAAGCTTGACTTGGGCATTGCACTCCACGGGCTACCCTTAGCTATGGCAGTGCTAGAGCTTCCTTCACCCTACCTACACCTGCTCCATCAGAAAACTTCAGGAAATGCAAACCCTCCCATTTTCATAGAAAATGTGGTATCAATGTGATTTAATGATTCGGTGATTTAATTAATGGCTTAATGATTTAATGTATAAATTTAATTTAATGTCTAAGACAAGTCATAAAATTGGACTTTATATGAAAGAAATTTTCATTGTACCCTACCTAGTTGGCACTGTATACTAAACACAGAACCAAAATACACAAGACAATGTTTTCTATAATATGTTAAAGTGAAACACATGAGTACTTCTAACTGGAAAGTATTCCCAAATAAAGCTAAATTAGCAAGTCTTTTACATAGATATATAAACAATTTGAAAGATATATTGTCAAATCCCTATGTGGGGAGCTGCTGTGGCCCCAGGCACGGAGGAGCTGCCTGGGTGAGCTGCAGATCTGTTCTCCTTCTCCCTGACCCAGACCTTGAGGCACCAAGGCAGTACTAACTTAGCTTGCAGCCAGAAATTCCAGAAAGGCTTATCAGGAAGTTGGCCCCGGCCTGTAGGGTCAAGGGACAGTTAAGCCACATCCCAAGCCTAGGACTCAGTCCTCCCCAAAAGTTCCCATTAGAAGCTGAGATAAAGATAGTTACGAAGGTCTGAGCTCATGCAGGTGGCAGGGTGTTTACTCTGAATGAGCATTCATGCGGCCTTGAAGAAATGTGGGGTGGGGTGTTATTCAGCAAAATCAACAGTGTCTGTATAAATTGAGCTGGGAAAATAAACTCGGGGCTGCAGTCACGAGCTGCAGTTCTCCTGATCCCATCTTTTTTGTGTCTGTCTTTTCTCAATCCTCACCCCTTCCTCAGGACCATTCGACTTTGCCAGCGGGCTCCGGCATCCCTACTTCTGAAAATAGCTTTAAAGGTTGTGTATGATTTAGAACTCTCTTGGTTGCAAGAGGGGAAAAAATCAAACCAGGCCAACTAGACCAACTCATGAAATCTCTCTCTCTCTCTCTCTCTCTCTCTCTCTCTCTCTCTCCTAAATCCCTTATAACAGTCAATGGACCTCCAAACAGCAAGTTATGGACAGCATTCATGGTTCACCTCTTATGACTTCCTACAACTTGAACCACCAGAGAGAGAACACCTCACCAGCTCTCACTTAGCAGCTTTAAAAATCCCAGAAAGGACTGAGTAGCCAAATTCAAGTCAGGAGACAAAAGCCAGGGATTTTGAAAGCATATCTCACCTACCACAGAATTCTGTCCTGAGGAAAGAGGAATCCCTGAGAAAAAGAGGGAACAAGAAGACTAAAAGACAGACATCCACTGTGGCTGGATTCTGTTTACATAATAAAGACCAAAAGAGCTTTTGAGGGAAAGTTCAAATTATTTTTCCCAACTTCATAATATTTTTTAATTGCTTTGCTTTAATTTTCTCAGGTCTGAAAGCAAATCTTTGATATCTCTTTGTCTTTGTTTAATGGCTTTAATCAAATTAATGATTGACATTTTAAAAATAAAGTTTATTCTATTTCACCTACTTGAGTCACAGCTCCTGCTTTGTTTGAGATATTAGAAAAATGCTTTTTCAAGGGAAAAAATAATCAAACAAGTTACTTCCAGAGACTGACATGGTTTACATATTTAAATAAAGCATCAGAGAAAGAAAAGAACAATTGAAACACATGATAAATAAGTCATATTTTTACATGGAATGTTTGTAAGGCAAAATGTGTCAGCAGGTGCTCTAAAATCCATAGTCAACTAGCTCACACATCAGTGGGCTCGTGTGCTTGCTGGAGTTATTCTCTCTCTCTCTCGTTCTCACGCTCGTCTTCTGAGGCAGGTTAAATAAGCACACATATCAGAAAAATCGCTGCAATTAGAAATCCTTATATGTTCTCTATTATAATAATATTAATACTCAGAAAATACACTAGGATAGATACAACTTTTCCTCATGCACTTGCTAAATATACCTGTATTGATTTTCTATTTCTTCACTTTTAATTATTCATTACATACATTATATATGTTCCCCACCAATAATGATATCTAGATGGTAGTACATTCTCCCCAAACTCACTTAACACTGCATAGATCTTCAAAGAGGTAAAACACTACACTTCAAAGCTTTAAAATGCATATATACTCATGTGTGTTTGTGTGTATGACAGAATATTGTGTCTTTGAAGTTTTTAGAAATTTGTAGTAAGCCATAAATTTTTACTTCTGTTGAAGAACATTCTTTCCTCCAGGGTCATTTTATCTCTTCAAAAGCTGGATGCTACTTGCCTAACAACAACTCAACCCACAAAAAGATACCAGATGGCATCCTCTCCACCTAGGCGTGTGGAGCACAATGGCCCATTGAGCACTGCACAGGTGCCACTGGCCCCTGAAGTGCCCAAATACCCAAGTAGCATTTATTTCCTTGACATCCCCAATGACAAGTTTGGTGTGTGGTGAGTGACTTGCAAGACTCCCCTTCAGCTGGCTTTTCACACTGTGACAATCTAGATGGTCCAGTGAGTCTGATACATAACAAGAAAGGACAGTAAACCTGAAGCACTGGCCTGTGCCTCAACTGGGCTGTGCTCGGGAGACATGACAGTAGTAACTCCTCGGGGAAACAGTCCACTCAGCCAAAACAACACCCACAAAGTTAAAAACTACTCAAGTATTTCTTACAACACAGAGAGACTGAAGGGACCTGTGAAGGAGGATTTTTACTCATTTGGGGCTCAGAACCCACATTAACCACCATTCATTCTGATGGTCTCATGCTGCCAATAGTCGCAGGAAGGAGATAATATGATTATGCCTTGGATATTGATCAACTGAAAATTGATAAAGCAAACCTTCTAATAGAGCAATTAATAGGGAACAAGGTTGACTTTTTCTGAATATAGTGGTGGTTAAAATACAAACAGTAATGATGAGCCTAATCAGAAATTTCTGAACACAAACACAAAGCCAGATGAACCCCAAGTAATTATAGCTTCCCATCCCAGGTAAAGCCTGTCCAGGACTATATGCAATACACAAATTATGTAATGAACCTGAGTATAAATTCCTTAAAGACAGAAGCAAAAGATTTTCTTTTCTATTTGGGGAATTCTATGTAGCATTCATAGCATGATGATTAATTTTAGGTTTTAATTTGACTCGGCTAAGCGATGCCCAGATAACTGGTAAAACATTATTTCTGGGTGTGTCTGTGAGGGTGCTTCTGGAAGAGATCAGCATTTGAATCAGTAACTGAGTAAAGAAGATGCCCTCACCAATGTGGATGCGCATCATCCAATCTGTTGAAGGCCTACATAGAACAAAAAGGCAGAAGAAGAGAGAATTTGCTCTCTTTGCTTGAGATGAGACATCCATCTTCTGTCCTTGACCTTAGTGCCCCTAGATTTCGGAATCAGACTAGGACTTACACCATTGGCTCCCCTGGTTCTCAGGCCTACAGACTCAAACTGAATCACTCCACCAGTTTTACTTGGTTTCCAGCTGTAGACAGCAGATTGTGGAACTTCTCAGGGTCCACAATCCCGTGAGCCAATTTCTCTAAAAAATCTCCTCATACATATCTATATCTATATATCTATACAAGTATTGGTTCTGTTTTTCTGGAGAATGCTGACTAACACACATAGTGTTCAAATATATTCAGTAGCATTGAGGCAACAAATAATTGAAAGATTATGCTTTTTCCCAGCAATGTTTAAATTAAGTCAATTCACTAGACTATCTCATTAAGAAAAAATATATGGCAAGTATTCAAAACAGATCACCAGCACAAATGGAGCAAAGGGAAAAACAGTAGGATGTGTTTAATAAATAAACTTAAGGCACCCCAACAGAGATCATTTACATTCTAAGGGAAAGTAGATAAAACCAAACATATATTTCTAAATAACTCTTTTTAAAGTCTAGGCAATGAGGCAGAGGGGTGGGGGAGGGCACATTCATTGCCAGATGCCAAAAGCATTCCTACATGAACTTTTTCAGACTCAGAGAAAGAAATGTTTCAAGGATAAAAACCAACTCTTTTTTTCTGATTCACATACCAATTATGTAGTTTTTAGACTTACGAGTTTAGTGATCCCTTGACATGTAGGCACTATTACTGCACCAAGGGCAAACAGTCCCCACAGTCACTGTTAAGGGGACTGCCAATTACAGATCTTCCTCAAGCACCTTTGTGACTGCTGAGAAATTAGAAACTGAGGGGGGAGGTACAAGACAGGAAGACTGATGACCCCACAATCCTAGTAACCAAGTGCACTGGCAAGAGAAAGAATAAGGTTGCAGTATGAACAACACAAAAGTTTTTAAATGGAGGTTTTTAACATTTTAATATAAAGAAACTTAAAAGCTTTGGCATTCAATTTCATTCAAAATGATACTGCATAACAATGCTGTCTAACAGAAATAGTGTAAGCCACACATGAAATTTAAATGTTCTAAAAGTCATGTTAAAAGAGGTAAAAAGAAACAGATAAAATTAATTTTGTTATTACATTTTAAATCTAGTATGTCCAACATATTATCATTTAAATATGCAATAAATACAACATTTATTAATGAGGAACTTTAGTTTTTCATATTAAGTCTTTGAAATCTAGTGTGTATTTTATACTTATAGCACATGTGAACTTGGACTAGTCAAACTTCTAGTGCTCAATAGCTACATGTGATTAGTGGCTACTGCATTAGACATTATAACTCTATAGCCACCCCAAAACACTTATTCATTCATTCAGTTAATATATAATGAATGCCTACTCTGAGCTGAACACTGTGCCAAGGATTAAGGATACAGCAGTGAAAAGAACACATCTCTGTTCAAATAGAGCTTGGAGTTTGTCACCTTGGCAAGAACACAGATATTAAACAAATGATTATCCAAATGCTTATGATAAAGTGTGATAAGGGAAATGTATAAAGTGCTGCAAGAATATATAATAGTGTGAGCTGAACAGTGAGGGAGCAGTGGTTAAGGGAATTTTCATGAAGAAGGGAACATCTAATCTGAAATTAGAAGGATGAGTAGATAGATGTTCATCAAGCTTGAGGGAAGAAAGAAGGGTGGAGACTAGAAGAAAAGTGGTCCAGGCAGTCCTTGAGGACTAGATGAAGACAAGGACTGAATGAATATCCATATGCTGAGAGCATAATGCATAAAGGGGAAAGTAGCAAAAAATGAGTTCAAAGAGACAGGAGGAATCAGGTCCTTCAAGGATGGCTTCTATCATAAGAGCCAATGGCAGCTTCAGGGATAATGTTAGAGAGTGGTGAAACATGATCAGATTGCATATTCAGAAAACAAAATTGGGGGTTTGATCAAGATAGTGAAGTAAGTGGCAGCTACACTCACTTCCTCACATGACCACATCAAAATTACAACTAAATTATAGAACCATCAACCTGTATAGCCATCTTAACACTAGCTCTAAAGCTCTGGCTGAGTAGTTCAGATGGTTAGAGTGTCATCCCAATATGCCAGGGTTGTGGGTTAGATCCCTGGTCAGGGCACATACAAAAATCAACCAGTGAATGCATGGATAGGTGGAGCAACGCACCAATGTTTCTCTCTCTTTCTCTTTCTCTCTCTCTTTCTCCGCCCACCCCCCCGTCTTCCTCTCTTTAAAATTAATTAATCAATTTAAAAATAAAAAGACTAGCTGAATAGAAATCCTATAACTGAGGATATACAGAAGAAGACATGTTGAGACTGGTAGGAGGGGTGGAGAGGCTAATCAAGCTGGCATTGCACCCACATGGGGCAGCTGAAAATTGAGAGGGATATCTGACTTGCCGAGGTCCTCTCTGAGGAGCCAGGGGTCTTGGCCACATGTCAGGATCCCTAGCCTGGAAAACCAGCGCCAGGAAGAGAAGAGCACATAACATCTGGCTTTCAAAATCAGCAGGGATTTCATCCATCCAGGTGGCACAGAAGGTTGCTGGAAATCCAGGCATCCTCTTAAAGGGCCAGTGAACAATTTCTAACTCACAGGCACTGGACTTGAACTCCAGTGAAGAGACAGCAGCTTAGAGGATACCAGAGACATACAGGGAAAAACTGAGTTGTGTGGCTTCAGGTCAAGGACTGACCGTCCCTGTGCTGAGCCACCCCCCAGTGTCGCCAACAGGCACCATTGTCCCTGGGTTGAGTGGTCCCCATACATGGCCAAATCTGAATTTACTTAGCCTGGTGAGCTCCACTAGCCTCCAACCTGACACCTCTCTGAGACCATACCCGACCCAACTCAAGCATAACCCAGGACTCTGTCAGTGGCAACAATCTGGGCCCAAAGTGCAGTCTTTCTTTAAAAAAAATCTCGAGGAATCCTATCAATCTCAAGGGTTGCCAGATATTCAGAGAGAAACTAAATTGTGTGGCAACAGGGTGAGAGTTGGAGGGATGACCATTACCATCCCTGTGTTGAACCCTTTCCCAACATGACCAAATCTGAGTTTACAGTATCCTGGGGAACTCCACTGAATAGACCCTGAAGACTCCCTGAGACCCTGCACTACTGCCAAAGGTCCACTGGCCCCAAGAAGGTGGCGGCTATTCTCTGTGTACCCTGAGACTTTTGCTGAGTAACCTCAGGGTAGCACTTCTGTCAAATCTGAACCTGTATTAACCTGGTGCACACCACTCACCCCACCCTAGTGACTCCCTGAGACCCTGCCTCACCCAACTTTCATAACCCCCAAGGCTCTTTTAGCAGATGAGACTTATGGGCAAGTGGCAAGTGGCAGAAGGTCTCAAGGTGCTTTGGGTCTTTTGTTGACCTGCCCCAGGCCTGGTACTGGTGGCAGCAAAATTCAGTTCACAGTGTGGCTTCTTCCACATGCATCCAGGCCCAGGACAGGAACTTACCAACAGCAGATCACTTTGTAGCTCCTAACAGGTAGCCCCAGGTCAGTCATAGACAGCATCTGAAGTCCTTTCCAATAAGCCCTAGGACCAGTCAATACATCCAGTGGCCAACTTTAAATCACAGCAGAGCAGCTCCCAATTAGCTCCACAAGCAACACACCCAAAGGGAGGTCTCAGCAGGCATGAGACCTCACTGGGGCAAATTCCACTCTATGAGTTCAGCTCCACATAGCACCTCATATGCTGTGGTCATGGCCAGTCCTCACATCTAGCCATCTTGAGGATCAATCCCACCCACTGATGTGCCATTGCAATCAAGGTTCAACTACAACAGAAGGGCACATACAACCCATACAAGGGATACTCCTAGAGTGCCAGGATCAAGGAATCATAGAAACTGCATCACTGAGACTCACAGGCCACACTGTCAAACTGGGAGAAGAAACAGATCAACCTAATACAAAGAAAGAAACAGAGAGACAGCCAAGCTGGGGAGAAAAAGAAACATGTCCCAAATGAAAAGACAGAAGAAATACCCAGAAAAAAAACACACACACAACTAAATGAAATGGAAGCAAGCAATCTTCCATATATAGAGTTCAAAACACTGGTTATGAGGATAGCCAAGTAACTTAAGGGAAGAATGGATGAACTCAGTGATAACTTCAAAAAAGAAATAGTAAACCTTAAAAAGGCATAAAAAAGAACCAGTCAGAAATGAAGAATACAGTAAGTGATATGAAGCATACACTAGAAGAAATCAACAGCAGATTAGATGAAACAGAGGATCAAATCAGTGATTTGAAAGACAAGGCAGCAGAAAATGCCCAATCAGAACAGCAAAAATGAAAAACTGTTTTAAGTGAGAATAGTTTAAGGGGCCTCAGGGACAATATCAAGAGTAACAGCATTCTTATCATAGGGGGTCCCAGAAGGACAAGAGAGAAAGCAAGAGATTGAGAACTTTTGTAAAAAACATAATGACTGAAAATTTCCCTAACCTGAAAAAGGAAATAGACATACAAGCCCAAAGGAGGCAAGCACATACAATGGAGTAAAGACAGTCTATTCAATAAATGGTTTGGAAAAAATCGACAGATATGTGCAAAAAAAATGAAAATAAACCACCTTCTTACACCATACACAAGAATAAACTCAAAATGGATTAAAGGTTTAAATGAAAGACTCGAAACCATCAAACTCCTAAAATAAAATGTAGACAGTAAAATCTCGAACATTTCTTGTAGCAATATTTTTTTCTGATATATAACCTTAGGCAAGGAAAACAAAAGACAAAATAAACAAATGAAACTACATCAAACTAAAAAGGTTTTGCACAGCCAAGAAAACCATCAACAAACTGAAAAGAGAACCCAACCTAATGGGAAAACATATTCGTCAATGATACATCTGATGAGAGATTAATATCCAAAATTTATAAAGAATTTATATAACAATGACAAAAAAAACAAACAATACAATTAAAAATGGGCAAAGAACTTGAATAGGCATTTCTCCAAAGAGGACATACAGATGGCCAATAGACATATGAAAAGATGTTCAATGTCACTAATCATCAGAGAAATACAAATTAAAAGCACAGTAAGATACCACTTCATACTTTTCAGATTGGCTACCATCAATAAATCAACAAACAGCAAGTATTGGTGAGGATTTGAAGAAAAGGGAACCCTTGTGCACAATTGTTAAAAATGTAGATTGGAGCAACCATTGTGCAAAACAGTACGGAGTTTCCTCAAATATTAAATATTAAACTGCCTTATACCCAGTGATTCCACTTCTGGGAATATATTTGAAGAAACTCAAACACTAATTTGAAAGAATATATGCACCCTTCTGTTCATTGCAACACTATTCACAATAGCCACGATTGGAAAGCAGTCCAAGTGTCCATCAGTAGATGAGTAGATAAAAAGATGTGCTACATTTACACAATGGAAACTACTTCACCATAAAAAGAAAGAATCTTACCTTTTGTGACAACATGAATGGACCTGGAGAGTATTATGCTAAACAAAATAAGCCAGTCAGAAAAGGACAAACACTGTATGGTTTTACTTATATATGAAATCTAAAGAACAAAATAAACAAATAAACAAAATAGAAACAGACTCATAGATACAGAGACTTGACTGTGGGTGGTGAACATACAATACAATATACACATGATGTATTAAAAAATTTTACACTTGAAACATAATTTTATTAACCAATGTGAGCCCAATAAATTCAATAAAATTCTTTTAAATTTATCTTCATCGTTGGAAGTATTACAGATGTCCCCTTTTATCCCCATTGACCCCTCCATCATGCTTCCCCCCACCCTGGCCTTCACTGTACTATTGTCTGTGTCCATGGGTTATGCATATATGGATATAAGTCTTTAAGTAATCTCTTCCTACCCCCCACCTCCCACTTTCTCTCTGAGATTCGTCAGTCTTTTCTATGCCTCCATGTCACTGGATCTATTTTGTTTGTCAGTTGATTTTGTTCATTAAGTTTCACATATAAGTGAGATCATGTGATACTTGTTTTTCTCTGACATTTTTTAAAAAAAACAGAGAGAGAGAGGGGGGAGAACTTGAAAAAAATTAAAATAAAGGCATACAAGTTTGGAAACACGGAGTCCCAAACAAGGTGAACCCAAAGAGATCCACACCAAGACACATCGTAATTAAAATGGCAAAGGTTAAAGACAAAGAGACAATCTTAAAAGCAACAACAGGAAGCCAGTAACCTACAAGGGAGCTCCCATAGACTGTCAACCAACTTCTCAACAGAACCTTTGCAGGCCAGAGGGATTGGCATGAAATATTAAAAATGATGGAAAGCAACAACCTATGAAGAAGACTACTTAGCACAGCCACCATTTAAAATTGAAGAAAAGGTAAACAGTTTCTCAGACAAAAAACAGCTAAGGGAGTTCATCACCACCAAACCAATTATTACAAAAAAAGTTAGAGGACTTAAGAAGAAGGGGGGAAAGGGTACATAAATATGAATAATAAAATAGTAATTAATACATACTTATCAGTGACCATTTTTAAAAATAAATGGATTAAATGCTCCAATCAAAATACATAGGGTAGCTTAATGGATAAGAAAATAAGACACATTTATATGCTGTCTCCAAGGGACCTACAGATTGAGAAATTCACACAGACTGAAAATAAAGAGATGAAAAAAGCCTCTGGGTGCTTTGAGACTTTGCCTGATTTGCTTCTGGACCCAGAGCTTGGAAGAACAGACCTTGGTTCACATCTTCATCCTTTCCAAGGAACACCTAGCCCCAGCAGAGAAAACCACAAACTGTGCAGTGTGGAAAGATTAAAACAGGATACTCAAGGCCAGTCACAAACAGCATTTGACTTCAGCCTGCACCAGAGACCATCCAAAAGACTGGGAGTCCTAGCAGATCTACCTAACACATAGAAACAAATCCAACAGGCAGCCAAAATGAGGAGAACAAAAAAAAAACTAACTCCAAATGAAAGAACAAGAGAATTTTTCAGAAAAGCTAAACTAAATGAAGATAATCAAACTATCAGATATAGAGTTCAGAATACTGATCATAAAAATGCTTAACAGTATTAGAAAAAAAAATGGAAACTATGAAAGAAATTAAGAATGACATAGTAGAAATTTAAAAACAAACAAACAAACAAACAAAAAACATTGGAAGGAATAAACAGCACATTAGGGGAAGTCGCGAATCGGATCAGCAAATTTGAAGACAGGGTAGAAAAAAATCACTTAATCAGAGAACCAAAAAGAAAAAAACAATTAAAAAGCAGGAGGACAGTTTAAGGGAGCTGTGAGACAACATGAAATGTAACAATATTCACATCATAGGAGTGCCAGAAGATGTAGAAAGTAAGCAAGGGTTAGAGAACCTTTTTGAAGAAATAATGGAAGAAAATTTTCCTAACCTGGTAACGAAAAGAGCCACAGAAATTCAGGAGGCACAGGAAATCCCAAGGAAGAAGAACCCAAAGAGGCCCACGCTCAGACACATCATAATTAAAATGCCAAAAATTTAAGACAAAGAGAGAATCTTAAAGGCAGCAAGAGAAAAGCAATCTGTTACCTACAAAGAAGCTCCTATAAGGCTGTCAGCTGATTTTTTCATCAGAAACTCTACAGGCCAGAAGGGAATGGCATGAAGCATTCAAGGTAATGAAAAACAAAGATCTGAAACCAAGACTACTTTATCTGGCTAGGCTATCCTTCAAAATAGATAGAGAGATAAAGAGCTTCCCAGACAAAAAGGCTTAAGAAGTTTATCACCACCAAACCAGCATTGCAAGAAATGTTAAAAAGACTGCTTTAATAAGAAGTTGAAAGAGAATGACAAACATACGCATAAAGAAATAAAATGGCAATAGGTAAGCACCTATCAGTAATAACCTTAGCCTGGCCAGCATGACTCAACAATCGAGCATCCAACTGTGATCCAGGAGATTGCTCTTGGATTCCTGGTCAGGGCACATGCGCGAGTTGTGGGCTCAATCTCATGTGCAGGGCATATAGGAGGTAGCTGATCAAGGACTCTCTCATCATTGATGTTTCTCTCTCTCTCTCTTCCTCTCCCTTCCTCTTTCTGAAATCAATGAAGATTATTTAAAAATAATAATAATAATAATCTTAGGTGGAAATGAATAAAATGCTCCAATCAAAAGACATAGAGTAGCTGAATGGATAAGAAAACAAGACACAAATATATGCTGTCTACAAGAGACCCACCTCAGAATAAAAGACTCATATAGGCTGGGGAAAAACAAACAAACAAACAAACAAACAAAAACCTTCTGGAGGACTAAAGGGAGAGATCAACAACAGTACAGTCATAGTAGGGAACTTTAATACCCCACTGACTTTACTGGATAGATCTTCTAGACAAAAAATCAACTAAGAAACAGTGACTCTAAATGACACACTAGATCAGATGGATTTAATTGATATTTACAGATATTTCACCCCAAAGTTGCAGAATATACATTCTCCTCAAGTGCACATGGGACATTCTCGAAGATAGACCATGTTAGGACACAAAACAAGTTCAAGAAGATTGAAATCATGTGAAGCATCTTCTCGTTTACTCAATGGAATACTATGCTGCTGTAAAAATGAAGGATCCCCTACCCTATGACACAGCATGATGGGACCTGGAGAGTATTACGCTAAGCAAAATAAGCCAGTCAGAGAAAGACAAGTGTCACATGATCTCATTCATATGGGGAATGTAATGAACAAAATAAATTGATGAACAAAATAGTTCCAGAGACATAGAAGCATGGAACAAACTGACATATCTCAGGAGGAAGGCAAGGATGGGTTGGTCAGTGAGGAGAAATTAACCTAAGAGCTTATATGCATATTTGCATAACCATGGACACAAACAATAATGTGGTGAAAGCCTGGAGGGGCAGTGCAGGGTGGAGGGGATCAATGTGGGGAAAAGAGGGACATTTGTAATACTTTCAACAATAAAGATAAATAAAATAAAAAAGAAAAGAAGAGGTGAAAAAAAGATATTTTATGCAAATTAAAACAAAAAAGAAGCTGGCATAACAATACTTATACAGAATAGACTTTAAAACAAAGTCAATATAGTAAGAGACAAAGTAGAGCATTACCTAATGATAAAGGAATCAATCTAACAAAAGGATAGAACCCCTGCAACATTTATCAACCCCAAAGAAGAGCACCTATAACAATAGACAGATAGATCAATGGAGCAACACAGAGACCCCAGAAATAAACCCACGCAATTATAGTCAGTTAATATTTGACAAAGGAGGCAAGAGCATACAATGAAGTAATGATGGTCTCTTCAATAAATGGTGCTGGGAAAATTGGACAGATACATGCAAAAAAATGAAACTAGACCACCAACTTACTTCATACACAAGAATAAATTCAAAATGGATAAAACACATAAATGTAAGTGACAAAACCATAAAATTCCTGAAAGAAAACATAGGCAGTAAATTCACAGACATCCCATGCAGTGGAATTTTCACTGATACATCTCCTAGGGCAAGAGAAACTAAAGAAAAAATAAATGGGACTACATCAAACTAAAAAGCTTCTGCACAGCAAAAGAAATCAGCCTCAAAATGCAAAGGAATCCCATGGTATAGGAGAACATATTTGCCAAGGATATATCTGATAAGGGGCTAATTTCCAAAGTGTACAAAGAACTCATACAACTCAACAAGAAGACAAATAATCCAATTTAAAAAATGGGCAAAGGGCCTGAATAAAAACTTCTCCAAAGAAGGCTTACAAATGGCCAAGGGACATACAAAAAAAAAAAAAAAATTATCAGTCACTAATCATCAGTGAGATGCAAATTAAAACCACAATGAGGTATCACTTCACACCTGTCAGAATGGCTGCCATCAACAAATCAACAAACAACAAGTGCTGGTGAGGATGTGGAGAAAAGGGAACCTAGTGCACTGCTGATGGGAATGCACACTGGTGCACGCACTACGGAAAACATTATGGAGTTTCCTCAAAAAATTAAAAATGGAACTGCCATTTGACCCAGTGATCTCACTTCTAGGAATATACCCTAAGAAACCCGAAACACCAATCAGAAAAAATATATGTTCCCGTATGTTCATAGTTACGCTATTTACAATAGCTAAGATCTGGAAATAGCCCAAGTGCCCAACAGTAGATAAGTGAATAAAAAAGCTGTGGCACATTTACACCATGGAATACTATGCAGCTGTAAAAAAGAAGGATCTCTTACCCTTTAGACAGCATGGAGATACCTGGAGAGTATTATACTAAGCAAAATAAGCCAGTCAGAGAAAAAGAAGTATCACATGATCTCACTCATATGTGGAATCTAATAAACAAAATAAACTGATGAACAAAATAGATCCAGAGGCATAGAAGCATGGAACAGACTGACGAATCCCAGAGGGAAAGCAGGGGTGCAGGTGGCAGTGGGAAGAGATTAGCCAAAGAACTTATATGCATATATGTATAACAGTTGGGCACAGACAATAGTGTAGTTAAGGCCATGGAGAGGGGTGGCAGAGGGAGGGGTAAATAAGGGGGAAAGAAAGGGGGTACATCTGTAATACTTTCAACAATAAAGATCAATTTAAAATTATACCTAGGAATAAATTTAACCAAGGACGTAAAAGTTCTGTAGTCAGAAAATTATGACACTGGAAAAAGAAATTGAGGATACAAATAAGTGGAAGCATATATTGTGTTCATGGATAGGAAAAATTAACATCAATAAAATGTCCATACTACCCAAAACAATCTATAGATTCAAAGTAATTTCTAGCAAAATACCAATGGTATTTTTCACAGAACTGGAACAAATCCAAAAACTTATATAAAACCACAAAAGGCCCTGAATAACCATAAGAGAACATATTTGCCAAGAATTCAAGAAAGAAGAACAAAGTTGGAGGTATCAAGCTACCTGATATTAAAGTATACTACAAGGCTATAGTGATCAAAGCAACATGGTACTGGCATAAAAACAGACACATAGATCAATGGAACAGAATAGAGAGCCCAGAAATAAACCCATACCTAAATGGTCAATTCATATATGACAAAAGATGCAAGAACATAAAATGAGGTAGGGGTAAAGATAAATTGTGTTGGCAAAATTAAACAGATACATGCAACAAAATAAAACTAGACAACTTTCTTACATAATATACAAGAATAAACTCAGAATGGATTAAAGAATTAAATGTAATATTTAAAACATAAAAATCTTGGAAAGAAGCAGTGAACTCTAATATCTCTCTTAATAATATTTTCTGGTATATCTCCTCAGGCAAGGGAAACAAAAGAAAAAATAAGCATATGGAACTACACCAAATCAAAATTTTTTGCACAGCAAAGGAATCCATCAACAAAACTAAAATGCAATCTACTAAATGGGAGAAGATATTTGTCAATGATACATCCAATAAGGGGTTAATATTCAAAGTTTATAAAAAACTCATACAACTCAACACCAATAAAACAAACAATCCAATTTTAAAATGGGCAAATAACCTGAATAAACCCATTTCCAAAGAGGACATAAAGATGGCCAATAGGCATATGAAAAGAGGCTCAAGGTCACTAATCATCAGGGAAATGGAAATTAAAACCACAAGGAGATACTACCTCACAGCTATCCAAATGGTTATCGTCAATAAATCAACAGCAAGCATTGGCGAAGATGTGACAGATATGGAATCTTTGTGCACTTTTGGTGGGATTTGAATTGGCATAGCCACTATGAAAACCATTAAAAATAGAACTAACTATGACCCAGAAAATTCCACTTTTGTATATATATTTGAAGAAATCTAAAACACTAATTTGTACACATATATGCACCCTTATGTTTATTGCAACATTATTTACAATAGCCAAGATACAGAAGCAACCTAAATGCCTATCAATAGATGAGTGGATAAAAAAGCTGTAATACATATATACACTGGCATATTACCTGGCCATAAAAAAGAATGAAATCTTACCATTTGCTACAACATGGATGGACCTAGAAGGTATTAGGCTAAGTGAAATATGCCAGACAGAGAAAGACAAATACCATATGATTTCACTTTTATGTAGAATCTAAAGAACATAATAAACAAACAAACAGAAACAGACTTATAGATACAGAGAAAAAAATTGAGGGTTGCCAGATTGTGGGTTGGTACATTTGGGAGGCTGGGTAAAAAAGGTGAAGGGACTAAGAAGTACAAATTGCTAGTTACAAAATTGTCATGAGGCATGTACATTACAGCATAGGAAATACAATCAATATTGTAATAACTATGTATGGTGCCAGGTGGGTACTCAAATTATTGGGGGTTCACTTCATGAATCATGTAATTGTCTAAGCACTGCGCTGTACACCTGAAACTAGCATAAAATAATATTGAATGTCAACTGTAATTGAAAAATAAATAAATAAAGCTGCATGCACATGGTAGGCATACTGCACTTGGCATATCATATTCAAACTGCAGAATATCAAAAACAGAGAAAAATCTTGAAAGAAGGCAAAGGGGGAAAGAAGCATTACCTGGAGAGGAATAACGATTTTATGTTAGATTTCTGTTCAGAAGCCATACAGGCAAAAAGATAGTGGGGTGAAATATTTATAGTGGTGAAAGAAAAAAAACACCAACCTAGAAAGCTGTATTCTGCAAAATTATCCTTTAAGAAAGATGGGGAAACAAATATTTCTCAGAAAAAGAAAATGTGAGAAAATTACACATCAGTAGACCTGTCTTGCAAGAATTTTAAAAGATGTCTTCAGAGGGGAAAAAAAATGACACAGATAGAATTCCAGATCTACATGAAAAGGAAGAGCATTAGAGAAGGAATAAATAAAAGTAAAATAAAATATTTCATTTTACTTATTTGTAATTGATACAACAGATAACAGTTTGTTCAAAATAATAATAGCAATAATGTATTGTGTGATTATAGCTTGTGGATAAGTGATATAAATGATAACGGTGTTCTAAGAGATGAAAAGAAGGAACTGGGAGTACTCTGTTATGAGGTATTTGTTCAACCCATCAAGTGGTATAATGTTATTTGAAAGTATACCTGAATTAGTTGTAAATGTATATTGCAAACTCAAGGATAAATAATCAAAAATTTTAAGAAATATAATTGATATGTTATGAGAAGAGGCAAAAAGGAATCATAAAAAGTGTTCAACTAAAACCAAAGAAGGCAAAAGAGAAAGACAAAAAGAAGAAACAACAAACAATGAACAGAAAATAATAAAAATAAGATATTATCCAAATATATCAAAAATGACTTTATAGGTCAAAGGTCTAAATCCATAAATTAAAGGACAAAGATTGTCATAAGGAATCAAAAACAACACCCAAGTGTATACTGTGTACAACAAACATATTTTAAAGACATAATTTTTTGAAAACTAAAAAAGATATACCATGCTAACACTAGAGTAGCTTTATCAATTTCAGACAAAACAGCCTTCAAAACAAGAAAAGTCATCAGTGGTTTCCAGAGGTGGAAGAGGAAAGAGGAAGGGATGAATAGGTGAGGCATGGAGGATTTGGGGGGCTGTGACACTATTCTGTATGACATTGTAATGTGAATATATGACATCATGCATTTATCAAAGCTCATAGAACTAAACAACACAAAGAGTGAATTCTAATGTACACTATGGACTTCAGTTTATAAAAATATAACAATATTGGTTCATCAGTTGTAACACATGCATCACACTAATGCAAGCTGTTAATAGTACGGACACTTTACATGAACTCTCTATCCTCCAGACTGCAATCAGCCCTTTTCACCTGCCCCAGTGCCTGTATACATGAAATCACTTTTTATTTCAGAGCAAAGTTAGGGAAAACTGTTTTCTAGAACCTGCTGGTCTCCCCTCCCTCAGCGCAACTGATCTGCCCTGGTTGCTAGGAACCTGTTTACCTAGAGGGAAAAAGAAATTGGTGATCACCCTGTCCCTTTGTCACAAGTTGATCTGAAGGTGTCTGTGATTATTTGACTTCAGTGTGTCCCTTCAAAGTCCTGAAGAGAAATGAAATAAGCCAGTCAGAGAAAAATGAGCACCAGATGATTTCACCCATGTGTGGAATTTAATGAACAAACTGAACTAATGAGCAAAATACAGACTCAGGTAGACAGCAGACAGCTCAGGGGGTGGGGTGGTGGTGGAGGGATTGAGCAAAAAAGAAAAAAAAAAAAAGAGAAAGAACACGGACACAGACAACTGTAATGATTAAGGGGGGAGGGGAGCAGGGGGAGGTGAAAGAGAGTATGGGGGGTAATGGTGATGGAAAATATATAATAAAATGCTTTTTTTAAAAAGCCAGACAATTGTGGGAAGAAAAGCAAATGAATGAAGAGCTTACAGGACAGATAACAAATCTGCAAATCAAAGAAGCATTTTTGCAGCACAAAACTTCAAACCTAGAAAGTGAGATTCAGCAGCTGAAACTGAAGCTTCAAATTCTGCCTGATTCACATGAAGATCACTTAATGCAACATGAGAAAAAAACTGTTTGAAGAGGAAATAAGCTGCTTAGAAGTGGGGGGGAAAGCTTCTCAATCTGTGTAGAAACATAAACTCCACATATCAGATTCACAGCGTCTATAGGAAATGACTGAAGACATGGGCAAGAAATTGAAGAGAAGCACTTCCTACTATTGAACAAAGACCCACTTCTATGTGAAAAGGGCTCAAGAAACCTGGATGGCAGCCCTGTTGACTAAGAGCACACGGAGCTAAGGATAGAAAATGATCACAATAGGCAAATGCTGGCCATGGTCCAGTCTAAGTTCCAGCCTTTCCCAAGCAGCCCTTTGCTCCTCCTGCTCCCCATAGACCCTGAAAGTGTCAGCAGATCCCCTTGGTCATCAGGCACCCCAGGAAGGGGGGTCAAGCAGTAAGAGGTCAAGAATTTCGATTCACCTGCAGGTTTGACTCAGTTTCCACAGCAGCTGGGTCATAAACACCCACAACCACGGCAGAACATCTGTATTGTTTTCTCTTTAAACTGATTTTTCATCTCTTTTTAGTTTAGCTCCTGTCATTTAATATCTAGGATATAGACTCAGTGGGATGTGATACCAATGACTCAGTCGGATGTGAGTAGTGAGGGAAAAGGAAGCCAACTAGGTTGGCTTGAGCAGCCAAGTAAACAAGGAAGCCATTTGATGAGCTGGATATGTAATGGAAGAGCACGTTGGAGGTAAACGAGCATGAGTTTCATTTTGAACACATTCATTTTGAGATGCCTATAATATATGCAAGAAAGAATATCATTTAGAGCTGGACCTGGAAAGAGGTTTAAGCAAAATGATTAAGTTAATAGAACTTTGGCAGAAAGAGCTGGAGCCTCGAAAACAGATGAAATCACCTGTGGAAATAATCAAGGGCTGAGTCCTGAGAATCTTCATCACATAAAGACTGAGCCGTGAAGAGAACCCAAGACGGTGGAGAAGTGTTCAGGGAAGTTGGGGGGCAAAAACAGAGAACAGCAATAGGACAGGGACACCAAGAAAAGAGCTCGTTCTAGGAAGCAATGAATGGGGAATATGTGAAAAGCTCATGAAAAAACAAGATAAACAGTAAGAATTGCACATTGGACTTATAAACAAGACAACTTTGTAAGAGCAGTTTCAATGGAGCGGTGGGGACACCTGGATCAGAAAGTGCAGCCAGCACATATGAACAACTCTGACAATGTGGTTATGACAGGAAGGTAAGAGTCAAGGCAGTAGCCTCACCTCCATCCTCCGTTCTTTGTTATCATGTTTCTGTCAATGTCTGACTCACCACAAAATCAGGATTGACACACGCATAGTTACAACTACACATAGGTCTATGTGTAGCTAAAGCCAAACAAACTTAATACCCACAATGGTGGAAAAAATTAAATATTATGAGGTGATTTTGTCATCAAAAGATACTTCCTTTTTGCCCCAGCCAGAGTGACTCAGTTGGTTGGAGCGTTGTTCCATGCTCCAAAAGTTGCCTGTTTGATTCTCAGTCAGGGCACATACTGGGTTGCAGTTTCGATTCCTGGTCTGAGCATGTACAGAAAACAACCAATCTATATTTCTCTCTCACATCAATGCCCCCTCCCCCCCCCAGGCATGTCCTCTGGTGAGGATTTAAAAAAAAAGAGAGATACTTCATTTTTGAGAATCTCACAAATGTAAAAGAATTGGCACTGTGGTCAGGAGATTTTCTTAAAACATCCTTCTGTTGCTAAAAAGTTTCGAGCCTACACAAGTGCACACATGTCAATGTGCTCCTGGCCTGTGGGGATCTTCATTACTCCCTATTTTCCTACATTCTGAATCACTGAGTGGAAAATGGCCATGCTCAGGCCAGTAAGACATAAATGATAAAAAAAGAAAGATGAAATAAAATTGAATCACTGGGTTTGGGAACTAAAGGGCAACCTGTCAACTCATTTCTAAGATTCTTAGTAGATTGTCTGTAGTCAGAAAAGACTACATGCATTTCAAAACCTCAGAAAACACCATGGAGGAGGGAAAAGGGAGCTGGATCTCAGATCTGCCCTGATTTAAATTTGGTGCCCTGAAGCACTGTTGAATGTTCTTGGGTAAATCACTGCCACAGGGTGAACCTCAATTTCCTCGGCCAAAGAAAGGGTCTAATCTCTCTCTTATAGTTTGGGATGAACATTAAATGGGATAATGCTTAGGATGGAAAGTGCTTAGTGAGCTCTCAGGCATTTAATAGTTATAGATTCCAATAAATATTTTTTCCCCACAAGAGGCTTCTGATTCTTTAATCAAAATTCCCTTTAAGTGTGCATTAAATGGCATGAATAGGAGGTGTGTGCTAACACTCCCTCAGCAAAAAGAATCTATGTGAAAATTAGAAGATATGCAGTAACCAAGCAAGTTATTATATAAACATATTCTGAAGGAGTTAGAGAAATTCTGAAATCACACCAATGAGTATTACATCTCAGATGGGTGAATAAAGCAGACAGCCCATGACACTATCATTTCAGACTTTCTAGAAAAGACTTTCTAGTAGAGTTCCTTCCCCATAAATAAAAATCTGTCATTAATATTCTCCTTAACTCAAAAAGAACCAATGGGATTTTCCTACTTCTGCATGTTCAACTTCAGAACCACAGTTAAGTGACTGGTTTTAAAAAGAAAATTTATATCATAGGAAACATTTTTTTTAAGTTTCATTTCATTCAATGATTTGGAGATTAGTGGGCCTGTATTCTGCTTTCTTATCCATTATCCTAGATTTTGAACTACTGATCATTTCTCTAAATCTAAGGATCAGCTGGAATACTCTGAAATAAATCTCTCAGATATTTAGAGGAGGCATATTCTAAGGCAATACTCATCTCCCTTGCTCTTCCAGCCACACAATCAGTAATAGCCACTGGGCTTAGTCCAGATTTTGAAATCCTTCCCTCCAGAAAGCATACAAAATGCTGTGAATGAAAAAGACACTGTCTCAGAGTTAAATGTTTAATCAAACTTAACTTACGTTTTTTAGAGTAAATTAGTTAGTACTTCAATATTTTTTACAAACTACTTTTGACTCTCTTCACAACCAAGCCAGACTTGGGACTAACAACAAGTACAGATGGCCCTTCTAAGGGGCCGTTTTTGTCATGATCCACAGCAGTTGGGAGCCTGGGCAATGAGAACTGAATTAAGGACACATTCTTATGGCTGGAAGTCAAGGTCTCCAGCAGGCTGGCTTATGTCGTTCTCCACACCTACCTCACATGAACACTACAACATAACAGCTGTAGCCACTAGCCATTTCCCAAGCACACACACCTCTCACTTGTTCTCATCTTGTACTTTACTAATTCTGTCAACTTCATCTGGACTGGCTTCCTTCCATCTCCACCTATTCAAACCTACCCAAGCTCCATGGCCCAGTTCAGTGCCCCTCCTTTATGAAACTTCCAGATCAGCACAGCCAGAGATGAGTTCTCTCTCCACTGAGCAGCCATATCACTCAGACTATAATGCGCTATGGTGCTTTGCACATACTAAGGTTAACTATACTTCTGTGGAAATGGAATCCATCTGTCCTGCTGGTCTGTAAATTTCTTCATAGCAAAAATCATGCATAACTGTTATAATTCTTTGCAAATAATAAGTACTTTATAAATAATGTGTTGAATAAATAAGAATCTCCATCTTAAAAAATCTTAGCAAATGTTCTAAATCACTGATCACATATTTCTCCATTGCCAATTTGCCTAGCACTCAAGGGCTAAATGTGAAAGAATGGGCAAAGCCAAAGCCCTTTTAATTGGTTCCCAAACTTTCACCACTTGCTACATTCTAGTTTTTCTTCCAGTCATCAGAATATATTCATTATGGCTTTTGTTCTAAACCCAATAAATTCCTCAGAGAAGCCAATACCCTTTTGAAACTATGCTTCTTAATAAGGATTTGCGATTGGAATGGAAATTTGTATTTCAGCATATAGGTTGGTTCTTTAGGTTTTGACATTTTCTTGTGACATTTTAGAAAACATTTTCATCATGTGAGAAAACATCCTCCCTCCTACATAACAGATATAAAGTCACGGAGCCCACCAACTGCCACAAACCATCTCATCAGAAGGACAGTCATTATTCTGATGGTGGTTTTTCCAGGATTATCAGAGGAGGAGTTCTTGAAAAACCGCCCACTGGGAAAGGCAGGATTTTAATAGCTTGATGACTGACACAATTTATAATCATTCCTTAGTTTGAACCTGTCACACTCACCATGTGAGATATTTTCTTCCATCACTTTTAAAGATTACTAAAACAAAATGCTCTCCTTCTGCATCTTTTTTGGAGTTTTGATGCTTTTAAGAGAAAAGAGAACCCTGTGCCCCTCTCTGGAAGAATTAAAGCCAGTCAGATCATTTTCCACATCAGGGGCAGAGCCCCTGCTGAACTGTGCAAAAGCAAATGACAGGCAAAGGGAGACAGCATGGGCCTCTACTAAAGAACTCTCCTATGGAAAAACCCAGCTGCTGCTGCTGGGCTGATCCTAGGAAACCGTGGCCAGTCCCCAGAGGTCAAAGTCCAGGAACAGCTGGTCAGTTTTCAATTAAATCCTATAATTTGGGAAATTTGTGCTTCCAATTAAAAGCAAAAATAGATGACAGGCTAAGAAGGGTAGGTCCTTAAAAGGACATAAAATATTGACAAAACATAAGTAGCTCTCAGGTTCAAATTTTACTCCTGTATTGAAGCCAAAATTATTGTGTTTACAGTAAAATAGTGGTCATGTGGCCATGTTAGTACTGGCTACTTACTGTTACCAAAGCAGTGAATCCACGTTGGGTGGAAAGAAGGGTGCAGGAGAAAAGGCGCAGCGCACAGAGATGAACGTGCCCCCTCTTCCTGCCACTTTTCATGAAGAGACCCTTCAAGCAGAACAGTTTTAAGTGTTGCAAAGCACCACTACCCCTTTCAACTTTTAGCTGTTTCATTATTCTTCAAGAAATTGAAAGAGGGCAGAGTTTGGACAGGCTTTTATGCCCACACCTCTAGAAAAATTCACAGTGCTTGACCAAAAAGCAATGTTGCTGCCTAAACGATAAAAGGATAATTCTAATTTAATTTAAAAGGGTAAGCTGTTAGGGGACTGAACAGCTCAGGGCTTATCCACAAGAGCTAAAGCCCTTCATTACTAAATTTATATATCCCCATACTACCCGGATCAAGAGTGAGCAAAAGTCATTTCCACATAATGACTCTCTGGTAGCCTATGGATAATGAGTTTGTTATCTCCATCCATCTCTCATTAGGAAGGAATTGGCCCCTTTACAAACACAGTAGAGTGGCTAAACTTCATATAAAGCTTTCATGAGGAAAGAACTGGGTGAATTTTTCAGGGCATCAAGGAAAGCAGATTCTAACTTCATTTTCACTGGCTAGGTTTGGTAAATTTAACCTTGGCATGCTTTCGTTTCTAAAAATGTTAAGCAGAAACACCTTCCCTAACAACCCGTCTTGGTCAGAGAATCTTTGTCACGGTTAATAATGTTGGTGTGTACTGTGAAAAAAATGTGCAAATAGAATCCACAGCTCTATCTTTCTGCTGTTCTGTGGCCACAGCCAAGCCCAGTAAAGATTTGATTCAGTAAGGAAAAAACTGCAAAAGTTTGTTGCTGAGGCTTAGCAGTAATATCCTTTTATGGTAGGGGGACTTTTAGTGTTGAGGTGGCATTTATCCACCCTGATGGTACCTGGTTGCTAACCCACAGCTCTAAGCTCTTCAGGAGAATTTCCCAGCCCATCGGGGTCACATGGACCATATCAAGATGCCTCCCAAGAGAAGGATGTGAGGATTTTAGTGAGCTACATCCACTTTCCTGTATCCTGATCTAGAGTATAGCTTTTGCTTGTTCGTTATTTCAGTAGTAAACAGCATTAAAAGTCAAAGTAAGTTTTAACATAGTCCTAAGTTACCATTCTCACGAATCTTCAGATGACAAACCAAGCTTTGTCATCAGATCTAGCTCACCAAGTCAACATGATTTGTCAAATCTGCATGAGAACAACTTTGTTTTACACCAAGCATTGTCTGACATGAGCGGTTCTCCAGCCTGGCTACACATAGGATCACCTAGGGGGCTTTTCAAATCCAGATGCCCAGGAATTTTGGGGGGTGTTACTGCTTTTCAAGTCTCCCTAGGTGATTCCAAAGTACATGCAAGGGTGAGAACCACTACTCCAGAGTATCTTTCCGTCATACTATATGAGTTCAGCTCTGGGATGACCCACTCACCCTTCTTAGTTTCAGCACTGAAAGGCACACAACCCAGGACCCCTTCAGTCCCAAATAAACCCAGACAGTTCATCGATCTAGTGCTGAACTCATTTTTTTTTTTTTTTTTCAAAAATTAGGTTTCAAATCTATCAAAAAGAGGCTCTTTTTATTCTTCTTACACTTGCCATTAACAAACCATTTCAAATCAAAATCCACTGTTTGGGTCAGAGTGCTCAGTGAGCTAGCACCAGCACCATCACAGGCAAGGAGGAAAAGGGAGAGGACCAACGGCAGCAGAAAGAAAATGAAGGAATAGATTAAAAGGTAGGCAAGAATTTTTAAACAAAAATAAAATTTTTTAAAAAAAAAGGTAGGCAAGGAGAACAAATTTGTAAATTTTACACTGTAACTTTGAACTTTAACCTTTATAGGAAAATATGATATATATCTGCTCAAAATAAAAATTTAATGTTAGGAGAACAGAAGCTTCCATATGTGATTTTTAAAAGCATATTTCTTCATGTATCACTTCAAACAATGTTTTATTTCTATATTTTACAAAATATGGGCAGATGAGTTAATTTGGAACCACTCAGTTTCTAGAAAATTCAAGGTGAATGACCATTATAAAGCTCAGAATACATCTGAGCTAAAGGAAGCTATTTGACTGGTAATTTGCCTACATTTTGGAACTTGTGTTCATTGTACTATGGATAACCCTCTCTTGTGTAACTCCATCTAAGAAAAGCAAAAAATAATAATAGCATATATGGTGGACTGACAGGTAAATTCTGAATCAGAAAAAAAAAAAGAGTTCAAAGGATAACCATCAGTGAAATGCCCAAAGGAGCCCAGAGAATGCAAAAATCTTCCTACTGCAGTGATAGAATATGAAGAAAATAACCTGTTCTGTATCTCAGCTCAAAATAGAGTCCCCTTGAATGAGCGGATGCACAAATAAAACCATAGTACAGAAAAGGGTTGACATCTGGAGGCCCACAGAGAAATTACGGTGAGGGTGCAACACACCCTTCACCCTCTCTAGCATCATGCCATATGTAATCCTCCCATATGGGAAGACCATACATGGGGTTCTTAATAAGGGCTTGACACCTTCAATCTACCCAGTTTCACAGGCCAGAATGTCTTTGCTTTCCACAGCCTCACATTGATGGCCTTCATGAAGCATAAATACAAAATTTTATTCCAAAGAGTTTCTTCTCTGCCATACCAAAGTCATGCTCAGGAGGGAAAATAAAGCAGCTTCTTGTTTACCACTCTGAAGGTGATGTTCAAGGTAAGAGATTTTCTATTTTTGTTCATGCTTTGTAAGCATGAACACAAAATTACTGGGAATCCTGATTGGCAGGTTTCTGTTTGTTTATATCCAAATATGTTGAAACACCAGTTTCCTATTTCTTTCCCAGGAATATGTTTTACGTGTCTGGTCTTTCCCTCCTAATCTTTCGCAACCCTGTTTGTGACAGTCTAAAGTAAAGATGTGGCAGGTCAACCTTTCATTGATTTAACAATGCTTCCTCAGCTTGGAGAGGTGGAGAAATGTTTTCTGTCCCTTACAAAGCTTAAAGGTAGAAAATCAAGTTTTGCAAAAGGCTGTCACACTTTGTCCATGGGAATACTTTCTTTAGCCTGCTTAGGTTCTGATACCCTATGCTAACTGCTCACCTACAGCAATTATGGGTGACCTACATAACCCAACCTCTCTCTGACACCCTGCATCAGGCCCCCACCTATATGGATGCCCACCTAAACACCACACTTGGCCTCTCTGTCTTGGGGTCACCCTTTTTACCTCACTCAGGCTCTGAAATTCCTTGGATCATTTGGTTCCTTTAAAGAACTCATATCTAGACTAAACAGTTTATCGCTATTTTTTCCCCAAGAGAATTTGTTGTAAATGTTCTTATACTCTATAGAAAGAAAATAGGAAAAGGAAAGGGAAGGAAGGAAAGGAGGGAGGGAGGGAGGGAGGGAGGGAGGGAGGGAGGGAGGGAGGGAGGGAGGGAGGGAGGGAGGGAGGAAGAAAATATCCAGGGACATTTTCTGCCCACACACTTCTGCAGGCTCATAAAATTAAACCCTTTTCTTCCTGCTGTCTTTTCACGTCCCTGGATTGCCAACATTATTCAGTTGTGGCAAAACCCATCAACACTGCAGCCACACTCTATTTGCAATTCCTCTACCTCTTAACAGTTTACTCTTCTCCCAAGATATTTTGCAGGAAAGGAAAAAAGTAAAGGTTAAGGAAAATTTTGGCTCTGCAGCAGCCCTGGGAATTTTAAACTTTGAGAGGTGCATTCACATCATTAAGCTAGCAAACAAACGACAAAGCTTTGTTTTCCCAGAACCCATTTTTCAAAAAAAGTAACTTTAAAATAAAAAAGCATCACAGAATTAGATGTCATTAAAAATATTTCAGTAATTCAAGATGGGTGCACATTGGGCTTCAACTATTTCCCTTCCTCAGATGACAGTTAATTTGGTACCAAAATCAAGGAAGAAATAAATTCACTCACCTTGTCCATGGATAATGCCAAACCCAATCCGGGAAAAGTAAAAGGAGAGGCAAGACAGGAAGAAGCTGGAAAGTGGAATTTATAAAGGAAGAAGCCTTTCAGAAAGGCATCCTCATTGTGCCCAGCTAATAGAGAGCATAGGTACCTTTTGCACCGTTGCAGACACGCATTTGCATTTGAACGTAAGCAGTGACCTGTCAAAAGAGGTTTGATTTTCTTTGCTTTCATTTACTACTGTGATATAATTAATTATCTTTGTACCCAAAACCATTGTTTTTTTTGGTTGATTTTTGTTGATGGGATCTTATAAACAATGGAGCAGCAGGACTTTTTAACCCTTTGTGGCGAATCAGGATTTTCAAGCACATCATTTGAAAATGCTGGCATCTAATTGTTGTCTCCCTGGTGGGGTGCGCAGACCCCCAGGAGTGCAAGATGCTCTGGAAAAAAAGTATTCAGACTTCTATTTTTCATATATTTTAAACCTTAAAAAGAGAATGAAATCAAGGCCCACTGATATCTAACTTGTGATCAGCTCTGGCACCCTCACTCAGCAGTTGTCCAATTGCCAGACAGATGTCACCCATCTAAGATATGTATACAAATGGAGCGTAGGAGGAGCTGACAGCCTTGCCCTTGCTGTTGTTCTTTGCTTTCAGCATTTTGTTCTGTCAGATTACATGTGCCCAATTAAGTGGACTCACAGATCGCATTATCTAGTTTTATCAAACTAATTCTTGCCAAATGCTCTGATGACTTTAAGCTATTTCTGCAAAGAAACCAACATACTAATAATGTAAATACAAGTAAAACTACAAGAAGATGGCAATGGCAAAGCTAACACCTCTGCTGCTTCAGTACCAGCTCTTTGTCAGCTACATACTTAACCTGTTCTTTCAAGGTAAATTAGATGTTTTAACATTAAGCAAGAAAGCAACTTCTTTCTAAAGAAATTTATGTATGGAAAGCACATTGTGAAAATGGATGTTTGGAAATCTTTCCATCATTATATGATTTTGGTAAAGAAAACACTAAGTATATCACTATAAACACTCTCCTATTTGAAGGCTGTTTTAAATCTTCCCAATGGAGATTTTCGGTAGGTTTTGAATGCCTTTGTTAAAAACACTAAAAAAAATGCATTACCTTCAAAGAAGTTTTTCAAGAACATCTTACTGAGTTTAGAGATGGAAATTTGCTAACCACATTTCAACAAAAACCACTGCAAGCTGAATTTGGGGCTGAAAATGGACTTATGCTATGAAGTGATATCCATGATGCACGCCTACTTGTATGTTTTTAAGGAATATTTTTCAACTGTGACAATAATTGAAAACCAAGTCTCAAGATAAACTTGAATTTGAAACATACCTTCTAATTGCTTCATCACAAAGTCTGAATACTAATAGTCTAAATACTGTTAAAGCATATTCAAGTACATTATTCTCATTTAAAGTGGTAATATTTTAATGAGCAAAGATATTTTGTAACCATGAACAAAATATCATTTTAAAATACTTATTTTGTATTTGTTTTCTCCTTTTTAATTCCTGTAAGTGTATGTTTTTATAATAAACACATACGGCTATTATACTGCGTGTATGTAAGTGATAAATATAGGTAGGTTGTGGGTAAATGCTCAAAAATATTTTACTGATACAGGCACAAGATCCAAAAAGTTTCCTGATCACCAGTCTACAGTGGTAGAAGCTCCTTGGCAGATAAGTAAGGGAGCCATAGAAACATTTTCTGAGTAGTGCATCAACAAAGTTTCAATTTGTGACAGCATGGGTGGATCTTGAGAGTATCATGCCAAGTGAAGCAAGTCAGACGGAAAAGGGCAAGAACCATATAATTTCGCTAATAGTGGGATATAACACAGAAAGTAACAAACACAGAAAAAACAAAGTCATACACACAGACGACAATGCAGTGGTTACCAGAGGGGAAGGGGCTGCGAGGAGAATGAAGAGGGTGAAGGGGCCAAATACGTGGTGACAGGAGGAGACTTTGGGTGGTGAGTTTAGGTGGTGAGCACATAATACAATACACAGATGACATATAATAGAATTGCACACTTGAAACTTATAGAATATTAACCAGCGTCACCCCAATAAATTTAATTTTTTTAAAAAAAAAAGACAGGTAAGATGCACTAAAATGTCAGCCACAAAATATAGACTTGAAGTATTCAGAGTCACCTCAGAATCATACCAGGATGCCCATGGTGGAGCCAATACTCTGCTTTAAATGCATTTTTAAATGCTGGGTCTGACTAAAGTATGCTTTCAATTCAAAGGTTATTAAAACCATTAAACTGCCTTCTACTTTAGAGTAAAATTTTTTGTTCACAGGTAACCTCAAAATTTCTGATAATCAAAACACAACTTGCACCATCAACAAAGTTTTTCTTAGCCTTATATATCAAATCATGGCACTCCAATATTCACCATTCTCCAGGGGGCTTCCCATATCAGATCTAAAGCCCAGATTCTCAGAAGTGCCTACAAGGTCCTATCTGATCTCACCCTGTGCTGCTTCTCTGGCCTGGGCTCCTTGTCATTCTTCCCTCAGCCCCTGGGTTGCAGCCGTACACTGGTCCCCTTGCTCTTTCCTGAACAGGCTGCTCTTGCTCTTCCCACAGCCTAGAAGACTTTCCTCCCTGTGGCCCCTCAGTCACCTCTGTCAGTCTCTCTCCCGGATTGTCAGCTTCCCAGAAAGGCCTTTCCAGAAAGCTTTCCTGCACCTTTTTCCCCAGTTTATTTTTCTCCTTAATTCCTATCATCATCTCAAGTACTACATACAGGGGTGGGCAAGAGTAGATTTACAGTTGTACTATGACATTCCTTTTTTTATTGATTAGAGAGAGAGGAAGGGAGAGAGAGAGAAACAGTGAGTTGTTGTTCCACTCACTGACGTGCTCATTGAGTGGATGATTCTTTTATGTGCCCTGACCAGGGATCGAACCTACAACCGTGACATGCTAGGATGACACTCTAACCAACTGAGCTACCCAGCCAGGGCATGACATTCTTTTGAGTTAAAGCTACTATAATAATTATAACCTGCATGCCTTCTTCCACATGAACACCTGGAAACCTCCTTTTGCCCACCCCTGCATTTACTTGGTTTTTGTTATTGCCAAAGGGATGACTTTTGTGTTTTATTCCCTGTTGTATCCCCAGTGACTGCAGCAGTACCTAGCACATAGGAAATATCTTTTGAATAAGTATGCATTAAGAAGAAAAGTGAGAAGTTTTTCAAAAGGACAGGGAGAAACAACCTCCATTAATTTATACATCTATCGTGAATTTACCGTGTATAAGGTACTTGTTTTGACTGAAGAACTACAAAGGCGAACAAAACAAAACTCACTCAAGAGTGTATGATTTAATATAAGATACAAACACAAATAGTTATAATACCCAACAGGCTACAGATGTTAAGCACCATTGAAGAGTGGGTGGCATGAGAGTGGGGGGAGCACCGTTTCTGTCTAATTGGAAAGGGGACATCAGGGACATGGGATTTCGGGGATGACTTTAGGGAAGAAAATACTCTAACTTTGGAAGGTAAAATTTTGTTCCTGACTTTAAACAAGTCACACATTACATAATATGATGCATTTTTTCTAAGATTATTTTTAGTTTTTTCCCCTTTTCACTTCACAGAGAGGTAAATAAATGAAGTTATAAATGTGTTTGCCCTTGAGGAGCTTAGAGTGTCTTATAAGTCAAGAAATTATTAGAATTTTAACAGAGGCTTTTAAATTTGGAAACAGAGAAGTTTGACCCACCATAGCCAGGGGGCACTATCACCTCAGAGGAGAATAAATGTGAACTAAAGTGTTAGAGATGCATCTTGGTCTGAATGGGGGAAGACCATGTGTTTGATTTTAACACCAATAGTTTCTTTCAGCAAATGCCACATTGCAGGCAAGTTTATGTCTTTTATTATGTCATTTTGCCTCTTAAATAGCATGAAAAGGAAAAGTCAAAGTCCCATAAATCTTAATTAATCTTTGATTCAAACATCACCTCAAGGATCACCAGAGGTGACATCTTTTACCCCCAAGCCCTTTTATGCCAAATGGGAAGAAGAGATACAGATCCAGGGTTACCAGATTTACACTTGCTAGCATTTTTATCTCACTCTACTGTTATATATCTGTGATCATTGCACGTGCTGGTTCAGAAGCACCAAAACACCAGTTTCAGGAACTCTTGCAGTTATTTAGTCCCTAGGCTAAAATAGGTGCCTGACAAAGGAGACTTCTGCTTAAAGGAGAAGAGCAAAAACACCTTCTATGAATGTAAAAATGCTTAACCTTTTAGCAACAGGGTGAGGACAGGCCAATGATAGAACAATGGCAACCCATAGGAACTGTGCATGAGAACTGGGGCCTGTTCTTCATTGCTGATTGTTTATATCAAACATGGCATCTAAAAAGGACTTCCCAGGAGCCCCAAAGTGTCACTCTCTACAATAGTATAAGCAGTCATTTGATAATGATTGGATCTTAAGAACAGAGAACTCCAGCATTACTTCCATATTGTCTAAAGAGATAGATATGAGTGTTAGACCCCACACAAATATTTTCCTTATAAATAAAAGTTTGAAATGGCATATGAACACAAAACTGTTAGAGAAAACTCTTCCCATTATAAATAAACACCCACAGCTTTTAATCAAGTATAAAATCATATCTCCTGCTTGAATAAATTTCTTAAGTAATTAGAATATGCAAATCAACTAAGAAAACTATCTTGGAGTAATGCTTTGCTTATAAGACAAGGATCTTTTTTTTTTTTGACAAGGATCTTTATCAGCAGTCATGAATGTCACTTATCTTTAATGTCCTTCAAAAAAAAAAAAAAGGCAGGGATGGATACTATACAGACCACCACAAAGCTCAAAAGAAATTAATTTGGTTTCCCAATCCCTCTTGTAAACAGGCTCATGTTTGTACTTTCTCATCGATTTGGAATCAATGAATAGTTTATTGCTCAGTTCAGGATGTCCTTTTGGACAAACTCTTTTTTTCAGAGCCAAGGAGTTAATTTCTGTTGACATGACACTTAAGAGGTTAATTATTAAGCAGGTAGTGTACATTTCATTTCCAAGAAGAGATAAACATCTTCCCCAACAGTCTACAGAGATAATGGAAGGCAGAAGACAGAGCTGACCTTCACTTCACGGTTGATGAAGTGAACATCCTGAATGGACACTCTTTAACAGCCTAATGAGACAACACAACCTGCAGCAGAAATGTGAACTGTTCCAGGTCGCTGTGAAAGAGGAGAGTCACACCTGATTATGTATATTTCCTCATTTCCCAGAGCTTTTATGCCATTTCTTCAAATGTGAAAATGCCCCTGCCACTCCTTTGTTATTGTGTCTGTTACTCAGTGCACAGCAGCAATTCCAGCAGGAATAGTCATTCTCACCCCAAACAAGCATCTGAATTTGGCTTCTGTGCACGGTGTCCGTGAAAACTTGTTTCCACTCTTAGGCTCTTTGTCCTCTTGCCACCTTATAGAATGGCCTTGACACATCCCAAGGCACAAGCCACAGGAACAGCAACACACAGACCCAAGTGAGTTATTCAGCAGCTCTTATATAATCTACTCCATCCTGAAAAGCACACCTCAGCCACAGTTTAGAATCAAATGTTGGACATGGCTCTAACAGAAGTAAACTCATACAGCCCAAGGAAATACCACCATCAATTTTTATTGAAATCCTTTATTGGCTAAAGCCTAGCTCCGTTTAGAATAGGTGAATGTCTTTCAAGTCCTATGGCCTATGGACCTGTGCCATATTATGACTGATCTACTCCATAGGTAAACAAAACATCCCCGATCTTCAAAATTGTCAATCCAGAATTTTTCATCAAAAGCCTTTGAAACTCCCAAAGTATACCTGAAAAGCAATGCAATGCTTATTATCTCAGTTTTCTCTACACTTCCCTTGGAGAAAATTCTCCCCTCTCATCACTCTATCCCCACCCTTGTCCAAACACAAAACCCAAAAGGCTATCTTATATTAAATTCTAAGACCTGTGAGAGGGACAAAAAACTTCAATAAATTTCTATTGGTTAAAGCAAAACAGCACAAACATTTTCTTCCATAAATGAAGTCATAGGAAAAGAAATAAACTTGAACCAAACAAAATAGCCCTCCCCTCACTCAATCAAGGTTTTTGTTGAAAGCCAGTGATTTATAAACAGTCTAAATCCATAGTTCTCACCTGCTTCAGAAAAGCAAAGGGCATTTTAAGTTTTAATCCTATGATTTTTTCTTAAGAAATGATGCCTGCTGACCAGAGAGAAGAATTAGCTATGACTAACCAATAAATATTATTTTATGAACTTAAGGCCCCAGGAGGACCACTATTTTACCAGTGAGCTAGCTTTTTAAACAGGATGAATGAGTGCATGGGAACATTAGAGATGCCATCCTATGGCAGTTAACTGTCGGTGCATCTCCCTCTGAGACACCAGGTAGCAAAATAAACTGCAGCCCTGCAAGATGAGGCCTTGTGATGAAAATTAGTTTCGAGTGTCGCAATGAACTATGTCCTGTTTTATCCCACCTCGGAAAACCAACAGCATCTTCTTTTATAATTTATTTTTTTATTTTTTGCCTTTCTTCCTGGGTAAGTTTTCTCTGTGTCTCTGCCTCTCATTCTTTCTCTCTCCATCTGTGGAGGCAAAGGGCAGAAGCAATGGGAAGAATTCTTTCTCCTCTGTCTCCTTCCCCTCGTCTGTCTTCCCCATTTCTAGTGCTCAGTTCTCTCCTTCTCTCCTTGTCTCACTTTGGTATTTGAATTTGGATTTTCTTGTTTTGCAGGGAACAGTACTGATTTTACACTCCAGGAAATGAGAGAATACAACTGGGCAAGGAGTTCTCTGGGAGTGAGTCTCTATTGCTCCCAGTGGTTTTATTTGTCTTCTTTACAAGTCTCCTTGCTGCCCACAAAAGTGCCAAGCTCCTGATAAATGGGACAGCAAGGTGTCACATTTTTCCCCTCTAAACGCAGAGTAAACTTTCACAGCCTTGCTCCACTGCACTGAAAAATGAAACTATAACTACATGCTGTAAGGTCCTTAAAGAATTCCCTTCTAGGCATAGCCCCAGAGTATCTTCTACATGGCTAAATGAGAGCTTCAAAGGAAAAGTATTTATCTTTATAAAATTATTTCCCACAAGAAAACTTCAGTCCTACAACTGCCTTTCCCAAGAATCCTAGTCCACCACCATGATTAGAACCCACACCTGTGATAAGCAGCATATCAAGGGGAATAGACAAGAAACCCTTCCCAGTGAGCACTGAGTCCTATAGACCTTTCTACCCCCACTGGCTGCCGTTGCATAAGCAAAAGATGTGTATTGGTAATGAAGGTGCCTATGCCTTACGGCCACAAGTCCCATCAAGACTAGAGTCCTGACCCATCCTTTCTCTTCCCAGAATTTTATTAGTTCTCGAAAATGGAAGTTTCCTTACAGGTCTTCTTATGTCAGTAAGACCCTGACTATATTATTTTACACCCATAGCCCCTATAGCTCTAAAACAGGAGCTGGTGAACTATGATTCATGGACCATATCTGCTCCATCACCTGTTTTTGTAAAAGTTTCATTGTGACACAGGCACATCCATTTGCTTAATACTGTCTGTGGCTGCTTTTGTGCTTCGATGGCCGAGTTGAGTAGTTGCCACAGAGACTCTATTACCTTTTACAGAAAGGAAAGATATGCCTGCTCTAAGCAGCAGAACACTTGGTGATTATACCAATAATTGCTATCACTTACAGAGTATACATCATGAGAAAATGCTAGATACTTTCCATGGATTATCTCATTTAATTGTCACAACAACCAAAAGAGTTAAACTTTTTTGTTGTTGTGAGAAACATCAATGTGAGAGAGACACATTGATCAGTTGCCTTCCACACACACCCTGACTGGGGCCGGGGATCGAGCCTGCAACAGAGGTACATGTCCTTAGCTGGAATTGAACTCAAGGCCCTTCAGTCCATGGGCCGATGGTCTAACCACTGAGCAAAACCAGCCAGGGCTTAAATGTTTTAATTATCACCATTTTGAGAAAGAAACTATGTACAATGTATATGTATATCAAATCACTGCTATGTACACTTTATATATCTTACAATTTTATACATCAGTTATACCTCAATAAAGCTGAAATAGGAGAAACAAACTAGGTATCTTTAAGAGGAACCCAAAGTCAACCCCTGACACACTGGCTTGAGATTCCATGCTAGTAACCACTTCTCGAAACTGTCTTCAGATTTGGGGTGCTAATGCTCTGACAAGCAAGAAACTGAAACAACTGTAGGACATGGCACAAAACAAAGCAAAGGATGTCTTTTTTAAAAACTGAAGAAAGCGGGACCAAAGAATGAGAAAGGATTGAATTCATCAAGATAAGAGCTGAGATAGCAAGATGTAAAAGTCAAACTTTGAAGCCACTTCCATAGATAGTGAACAAACATTTGGTAAGTGGATAATTGAGTGGATGGATGGATGGATGGATGGATGGATGGATGGATGGATGGATGGATGGATGGATGGATGGATGGATGGATGACCACTAGGGTATTTCACAGAATCAAAGGGAGAATTGAATGGCCAAGCACTGGGAAGAGTAGGGACCAGGGTAAATACAGAGACATCAGCAGGATTTGGAGATCCTGTCTACAGATTTCTGGGTATTATAGCTTCTAGGTATTTCCATTCCAGATTTCAAATTCCAAGAAAATAAAAATCTTATTAGGCCACCTTGGCTCAGATATATACCTCTACTATCACTAGAGCAGTGGTTCTTAGCCCTGACTGCACATTAGAATCACCTGGGGAGCTTTTAAAGCACACCAACTCCTGAACCTCACCTAAGATCAATTGAAACGAAGTCCCTGGGGATGAAGAGTTGGGTGGATTCAGGACTCCAATCAGTTATTATGGGAAGTGGTGCTTTCTCTCTCCTCCTGTAGTCCCTGTTGAGTCTGGCAGCCACTTTACAAAACCAACTGGAACAGAGTTGAGAGAATCTCAGAGCTAAAGCCCACCCTGGCATTTTCAGATACAGGAGCTAATAAAAGCTTCATTATTCTTTAAGCTAACTTGTGTTGGGTCTTTGATTACTTGCATATATAGCACCTAAACTAACAGAATCTTGATCACATACTTGCATCTTCAGAAGGAGATCAGGTCCAAATAGTTAATCAACAGTTCCAAGTGTCCTCTCTACTTTCAGCCTGTCGTGACTGTTACAGGGGATATCAATAATTGTTAGACTCCCTGTGTCATCAATAAATATATAAAATAACTTTTCTAAACTAATAATATATTTTATCTTTTGTCTAGTTTTTCTCTTTTCAAAATGAGTTTTCAAACAAAAATATAGAAATTGTGTTTTGGTAAAATTTTTAAGAATGGTTATCTTGGTCATTGGCTTATATTTTGGCTTATGGGAAGAAAACTAGTAATGTTTCTAGAACTATTTGCAGGGCTGACTAAAAGGCATTCAAAGGGATTCTTTAAAATTATCGGCATCTGCAAAGTCATAATTTCAGAAGCAAATCAAACTTTCCATGCAAAATCCCATCTCCTCAAGGAAAGCAGTGCATCCTTAGGAGGAGGCAGGAGAAGCAGAGCACTAATTTCAAAGAAGAGCTTCTTATCAAACTCATCCAAGTCTCCAGTGGCCACTTGCTTCTGAGTAAGCCACCTGATCTTGTGAAGAAAAATAAATCTCTTCGGTGACTCCACTGTTAGTCCCAATGAGAATGCTTCTAAGATGGAAAGAAACTTAAATAATTAAGAGAATAAGCAACTGCAGCCTCTTCTCCTTCAGCACTGGGGAGTTAGGTTATTAGATTTTCAACCTCTCTGACTCAGAAGCAGCCAAATGGTTCACACCAAAACTGCAATGATTTACAGCCAGATTCTGGCTGTTCTGGGCTTATCCAGGCTTCCTAATAAGACCTGTCATGTAGTTTGTGGTACAGCTGAACAGGGAGCTATAGGATATGGAAGCAGGGTTTATCACTATGAGAATACTTAAAGAAACCACTCCAACATGTTAAGTGAGGCTGAAAAAAGGCAAAGTCAGATAAAATTTATAAACAGAGAGGCAAACGGGTTTTGATAGTGGTGGTGATGATGTTGACTTGAAATTAGAATGCAATGCTGACTCATTTTCCTTTGAAATTCAAAAAGTGATTTTCTTTTTAGCTTTTGTAACTCAAACTATTTCAGAGGCTAGCAGTAGATATTACTTAGTAGCAGTGTATTATAGAATATTCGCTTTGGCTGCAAAACAGATTTTTTCAGTCTCAAAGAGCATAACTGCTCAAATCAACCAAAAATAGAAACAGTTTTCTAAGTAAAAATGGCATCTTTTTAAAATTTGGCTCTCCCCAAACCAGAATATTAGCACCACGTTATTGTGACACACTTATGAAGACAACAATTCAATACCATTATAAATGAGAAGACCTTGTAAAGGATGTTCAGCAAACTGGAGAGCCATTTTTAAAAAAAATTGTGTTTATAGCTGTATCGGCCATGCCTTAACACATTTCTTGCATAACTAGCAGCTTGGAAACCAGAGGTAAAATTAATATCTTGGTTTATATCCACAACAGCCTCTCAGGTGTCATCATTGAGAATTATTATTTTCAACAGTTCATGGCTCATTTCTTTAAAATTAAAATTAGTGTTGTGGCACCCAAGGATAATTTTTCAGCTGTCTTTACAGAGAATAATATAAGCTTGGTGAGTTTAATGAATGGCAGTTTACTGCCAGTCAATGTCAATGCAGTGGATGAGTTTGTATTTAACAGAAACTGGAACCATAGCCTTACCACTGTGTCTTCATTAATATAAAATCCTTAGATAGCCAGGTTAGCTGATAAATTATGCCCAGAAAATGATTCTTAATGACCAAGGAGGGGGTAAGGGAGTATGGAGAAAAATCAGGGCCAAATTAGTTGGGATGAAATTGAATGCTCTACAGATTGGCAGGTCAGATCTGAGCTAGTTAGTAGAAAATATATGGCCAGAGTTAGCAGGAAGATGTGGAGGCAGCATGGAAAACAAGATAAAATAGGAATTATAACATGGAGGTCATGAAAGGTGACCAGGGAAGGTGACAGATCCTGCAACCAGGAAGCAACCAGGAAGATCTCACACAGATAATTATGTTAGGTTCCCATAATCCAAGCACATAATAGGGCACATAATCCAGAGGGCTGTTCCCAAAGTGGGCCAGCCCTGGCCCCCTTTACTCCTAAATCATTCCCAGCCTTCCCCTGCTTTCCATTAGTACAGAGGGACCAGGCCCTGCAGGCTGTTTCCCATGCTTCCTCATCAGCTGGCTTCAAACTGGATTTGACCAATGAGAACATTAATAAGAGACTGAAAGGTAGGAGGAAGGGAGAAGCCAGAGCATCTCTCCCACTCTCTGTCTGTCTTAGGCAGGGTCTCAGCAGAGGCTGTGCTTCCTCACTGGCCCCAGCTCATAGCTGGACAGACAGCTACAGATGACCCTAATCATGGGCTTCAATCACACCACCTACTCCCTTTGTCCCTCCAGATAGGGATAGTTCAGCTTCTTGTTCTTTCCAATCTCTAAAATACCTACTGTCCTCTGCTTTACTGTCCATCTCTTCTCTAACACATAATAACCAATTCCTTATACTAAATTCACTTTATTTTAAATACTTAGAGTGGTTTCTGTTTTCCTGGTTGGACTTTGATAGAGGCCACAACCAAAGGCCTCAGGAATCTGTATGACAGGCCCATTCACTCTTACCAACCAACTGGAGTGGGGGTGGTAATTTATTATAAATACCAAACACCCAGGTTTATATAAATTCACAGCATTATTCTCCGTTAAGCAGCCTAGAAATTGAGGAAAACTAAGAGCAATACCCTTTCCAGGCAGGTCCTTGGGGGAAGAAAATAGCTGTAAAATCAAAGCCCTTACTCTTTTCCTCCCCTCCAGAGGAGACCTGGGGGAATTATTGAGAGAGCCAGATAAGTGGGCAGTAGTAGAACCTCTCCTCCCCATTCAAAGAGAAGAGTGAGAAACATCCCTGGGATTTTCATGGAATCTAAAGGAGAGGTGTATAGTGCAGCACAGTGAAAAAAGAAAGCAGAGATTTCCAGCAACAGTGTGGACACCAGCCAAGCAGTAAAAATGTAATTTAAAAAAATTGTTAATTAAAGTTAGCTTGCTCTGTCTTCAAACCAGTGGGTGAGCTTGGATTCAGAGTGCCTCAAGACCAACAGCCGTGTTCCACTTTTCGAGGGCTCAGGAAAAGCTCTCCAGGTTCTTCCCCAGATGACCCGCATGAATCACCAGAACATGAAAGACTGAAATAATCCCGTCATCCTCATGGAGGAACTGAAGGGAATGGAATGAGATCAAGACCACACAGACCATCAGTGGAAGAGCAGAGACAAATAATAAGATTTAAATATAAACAAAAGTCCCCGACCTTAACAATGAGTCTGCTAGGTCCTGCTGTCTTTCAGGAATCATTATCATCTTGCTTTCCATAATCTCCTTAAAGTGAAATTAAAAGTCACCACTGTTCTTCATAGCCTGCCTATTTGTTCATTGGAATGAAAGCTTTCTTCCTTATGCTGCAAATGTTCTACCTACTTCAAAAATCACTTAGACATTCTCAACATTTTTTGAAGAAAGTACTTGTCCAAGCCACCCTTAATTAAACCAAAGTGACGAGGGAGACCCCATGCTGCCCCCCTTACCTTTATTTCACCATAATAGGCTCACAGCCACACAGGCCAGCTGCAAGCCAGGTTGGCCCAAGTGGAAATCACTCATGCCAACATGCTCAGGTGGACTTTCTGTGGGGTTTTGAAGAACCTGATATGTGTCCACGGGACAAGGTGGAGAGTTGTGTTTGAGCTCTGTGTTTGAGGGGTGAAGATGAAGGAGCCCACTCTTCTGCAAATACTTGCACATCTCCACTGACAGCTTCCCTGGGAGCCTCCAAGGCTTGAAGACAGGTCAATTATGCCCACACCACCCACCACAAGCATCTGAACAGATATGTGGACCTTACCTCCAGGTTGAGCACAAAGATGCTCCAGCAGCAACTGCACTAGTGTCACCTTCCCCTTAAATAATTTTCCATCCCAGGAACTTTTGAGACTATTTAAGGTGGAGCAGTCCCTCCTCAAATTAAGTCACTTACAAGGAATATATAGTAAAAGTGGAGACTGATTTTGTGCATAGGCAGTCAAGGTAACCAGTGTACGTGACTTCAAAGATTTTAGGAGAGGTCCCTGTCAGCCCCCACTCTCCTCTGAGAGGTAGTACAGAATAGTAGCTAAGAACCAGACTTTAGGGCCAGAGGACCTAAATTTGATCCCAAGTTCCACCACATGCTTGGTAAATAAAGCAAGTTACTTCTCTATATTACTTTCCTTTTTTAAATTTAATTTTCAATTACAATTTATATTCAGTATTATTTTATATTAATTTTATGTGTACATCATAATGGTTAGACAATCATATACTTTAAAAAGTGTTACCACCAATATTTCAAATGGAAGTGGTCATTTTAAAGGTCCCCACCTCAGGGTTATGGTAAGGATTGAATGGGTTAGGCTTTGCAAAGTTTGTGGTTTTTACACAAATAAAATGTCAAAAAAAAAGAGAAATTTTATCAGTTATAGTAGTTTTTTTGGTGGGATCTTTAGAATCTTCTATATACAGTATCATATCATTTGCAAATAATGACGGTTTTACTTCTTCTTTTCCAATTTGGATGCCTTTTATTTCTTCTTGTCTGATTGCTGTGGCTAGGACTTCCAGGCTAGGACTTCCAGGTCTATGTTGAATAAGAGTGGTAAAAGTGGGCATCCCTGTCTTTTCCCTGATCTTAAGGGGAACTTTTGTAGTTTTTGCCCACTGAGTATGATGTTGGCTGTGGATTAGTTATACATGTTGCAGGATACAAAGTAAATATCCAGAAATCAGTTGCACTTTTTACACCAATAATGAACTATGAGAAAGGGAAACTAAAAAATATCCATTCACAATTGCTTTAGAAAGAATAAAATACCTAGGAATAAATTTAACCAAGGATGTAAAAGACCTGTACTCAAAAATTTATAAGACACTAAAGAAAGCAATCAAAGAAGATACAAATAAATGAAAGCATATCTCATGTTCATGGATAGGAAGAATTAATATCATTAAAATGCCCACACCACCCAATACACTCTACAGATTCAACACAATTCTAGTTAAGATACCAATGGCATATTTCACAAAACTAGAACAAATATTCCAAAATTTATATGGAACTACAAAAGACCCAAAATAGCAACAGCAATGCTGAGAAAGAACAAAAGTTGGAGGTTTCATGCTACCTGATATCAAACTATACTACAAGGCTATAGTAATCAAAATAACATGGTACTGGCATGAAAACAGACATATAGATCAATGGAACAGGACAGAGAGCCCAGAAGTAAACCTACACATTTATAGTCAATTAATATTTGACAAAGGAGGCAAAAATATACAATGGACAAAATACAGTCTCTTCAATAACTGGCTTTGGGAAAATTGGACAGATAGATGTAAAAAAATAATACTAGCCCACCTTCTTACACTGCACACAAGAATAAACTCCAAATGAATTAAAGACTTGAATGTTAGACTCAAAATTATAAAAGTCCTAGAAGAAAACATAAGCAGTAAAATTTCAAACATTTCTCGTAGCAATATTTTTCCTGATATATCTCCTTGGGCAAGGGAAGCAAAATTAAAAATAAACAAATGGGACCACATCAAACTAAAAAGGGTTTGTACAGCAAAGGAAACCATTTGACAAAATGAAAAGACAACCCAACCCAGTGAAAAAACATATTCTCCAATGATACATCTGATAAGAGGTTAATATCTAAAATGTATAAAGAATTTATTTAACTCAACACCAAAAAAACAAACAACCCAATTTAAAAATGGGCAAAATACCTGAATAGACACTTTTTTTAAAATGACAGACAGATGGCCAAAAGGCATATGAAAAGATGCCCAGTGTCACTAATCATCAGAGAAATGCAAATTGAAACCACAATGAGTTATAACTTCACACCTGTCAGAATGGTTATCATCAGTAAATCAACAAACAAAAATGTTGGCAAAGATGTGGAGAAAAAGGAACTTTTGTTTACTGTTGGTGGAAATGCAGATTGGTGCAGCCACTGTGAAAAGCAGTGTGGAGTTATCTCAAAAAATTAAAAATGGAACTGCCTTATGACCCAGCAATTCCACTTCTGGGAACTTATCTGAAGAAACCTGAAACACTAATTTGAAAGAATATATGCACCCCTATATATTCATTGCAGCATTATTTACAATAGCCAAGATTTGGAAACAGCTCAAGTGTCCATCAGTAGATAAGTGGAAAAAAATCTGTGGTACATTTACACAATGGCTGTAAAAAGGAAGAAAATTTTACCCTTTGTGACAGCATGGATGGACCTGGAGAGCATTATGCCAACTGAAATAAGCCAGTCAGAAAAAGACAGATTTCACTCATATGTGGAATCTAATGAACAAACTGAACTAACAAAATAGAGACAGACTCATAGATAGAGAACAGGCTGACAGCTGGGGAGATGGGGTGGAGGGATTGAGCAAAAAAGAAAAAGAAGAGAAAAAACTCATGGACACAGACAACAGTGTGGTAATTGATGGGGGGGAGGGATGGGTGGAGGTGGAAGAGGGTAGAGGGGAGATAAATGGTGATGGGGAAAAATAAAATTAAATAAAGAAAAAAATTGTTTTAAGAACCTTAAATTCTAAATGTAAATCAAGTTATAAAAATCAGTATCCATCTACTGAGAAACCTAATAACTTCTCTAAGCCAGCTATGGAAATAATAGTCTTGAGCCATATTAAAAACCAATGTTATTAAAAACCAATGTTATAAAAAAAAAAATTGCTGTATTAGTATTTTGTTTACTACAAACCCAAACACTGTTTTCCTGGTGATTGGAATTCAAGGATAAAAAATTGTTGTTGTTGTTTGTTTGTTTGCTTGCTCTACTGCTTTTGAGCCATCAACCCTTCCTCTACTGCTAGCACCCACGGTAGGAGGCATGTGTTGAACACATTTTCTCCCCTTAGGAAGAAGTTGGTAGAGAATTTCTCAAAGTTTGGAGAAATGCTAAGCCTGGAGTGTAACAGATAATGTCAGCACTCCTCCCAATCTTGGATCCCTTTACCAGAGCACTTTTTATATTGTATCTTATGATTTCATAACTCCAGAGTGAGTCTAGAAGCTCTGCATCTTAAACTCACTCCCAGGTGGTGATAGTACCAAACGGTATCTGAAACAAAGAAATCACAAGACCATAACTGCTTAGGAGATCAGCTGCTCTCTCCCCATCCTTCCATCTCTGGGGAGCTCTGACAGCAGCGAGCCAGTGGCAGTGAAGAGCCCACAGCTGCCTGCAGCCTCGTGTATCTGGAGCCAGATTGGCTGAGCCTGCCCTGGCTGCCCCTACCTCATGGAGAGCCTCATCCTTTCAAGAGCTACAGGTGCACACTGGCTTTCCATGGCTTCTACCGGATGCTGGAAGCAGCAAGAATGCAGCTACAGGAGAGGTGGCAGCTAGTTAAAGGATGACACATGCTGGACCTCTTCACTCCACCTTCCCTGCACCTCTGGGAGAATGGCTGATCTTTCTCAGGCCCTCTCTTTCTGGAGCCAAGCTGGGGCTGCCAACCAGGTGACTTCTTTCCCTGGACTCTAAATGAGGAGCCACAGGGCCAGGTGTGCTAAAACCTGCATCATGAGGAAAAGAAATCAGGAAAGTGTCCCATAAACAGCCCATAGACACAGAAATCTGGTCACTATATGTGAACGTCTCAAGGGATAAATACATGTGTGAATATCTTGAGGGCTAAATAATAAACATTCTTCAGAGCAGCAATCAAGTTAAAGAAAGGAAACTGCTCCAGCACCTTTACATTATGAATCAGCAGAATCATGGATTTAAAATTGTGGGCTGCAGAGTAGAGCCCCTAAAACCTGGGTCAGAATTCCAGCTCTGAGATATGCTAGCTGTGCGACCTCAAGCAGCTTTTAACATGTCCTCGTGCCCTAGTTCTCCCACATGTAAACTGGGATGATAACATCTGGCTCATTGGGATGCTGTGAGATTAAATGGTGGCCTGGTGTGGAATGTTTAGCACAGTGCCCAGAAATAGGGGCCTCCCTGTGCCTCAAAGCCTCAGCCTCCTCCTTCACTCTCACAGCTCATTCTCCTCCCCTCTTTCACGTAAATGTACTCCCCACTTTCCGTTATTCCCTTCCTTTCAACACTCAGTCTTGTCCTTGGTTTTCTGAACTCCAATGTGCTTACCTTTGCTTCCTCAACGAACCTCTAGAAGCCTCCCTCTCCCGCATAAAGCATCACTGTAAACATCAAAACCGCTGGGTCCTCCCAAGCTCCCAGAGCAGTTTCTCAAACACCAGAAAAAAATGTGCTGCAACTAATTTGGACAAATAATCCCTAAAATTATTTCCATTGATAGAATGTCTCTTAGCTTGAATAATACAAACATTTCGCTTCACTTTCGCCACTGCTGGTGCCCACATGAGCTCATTTCAAGAACTGGCTGTAGTTTCTGCATGAGGCACAGAGTGAGAAGTGTCATCTGTGTGTTCTAACAGCATTCTTCCGAACTCACAGCAGGCCTCAGGCAGGTTACTTTGCCTCAAGTCACTTAAAAATTTCTTTAACGCTAAAATGAGGAAATCTTGATATACACAAATAGTTTCCTGAGATTTAATGAGAAATTACTAAAACAGTTATATATGGAATTTTATATAAATATATATAAATAAAGATAAAGCACTTTGCAATTGTCTGGTAACAGTTAAAAAACACAAGAATGTTTTTCAGAAAGAGTTGCTTTAATATAAACATCTTTGGGAAGTTATATATTTTAATCACAATCATATGACAAATATTTGATTTGCAATAAGCAGGAGTAAAAGTTATAATCCCAAGAAAAACATTTAACTCTTCTAAATGCTGAACATTGGAGTAATAGTGTTGAAGGACAAAAATAGGAGTGAAATGTACCCAAGAGGAAAATGCAGAGACTTCAAAATAGCTTTTTGGAAAAATAAATAAATAACAGAACAAAAAAAAGCATTGCATCTTAAAAGATGGGGGAAGCAACAAAGATTTTAAAAATTAATAAACTGAGATCTTTCCTCCAAAAACATCATTTCTGTATTATTTAATCAGACGTGATCTTTCTCAAATTGACTTTGAAACAAGTTAGGAAAACAATGCACACCTGCCCTATTATACATTTCTTACAAACAAATGTGCTCTGAGATTTGTCCTTCAATAAACAGGAGAAACATCAGTGGACCCTGCAAGCTTTATCTGAGATCAACAGTGAATAATAAAAGGCTTCTCAAAGGGTTGGGAAGGCACAGGAAAGGGTCCCCTGCATTGAACTACTGTGGGGCTGAAATATCCACTACCACTCCCAGGGTCCGGATCACCCCTGGGCATTAACCCCTTGTTTCCAAAGGTTTTACAGATAAACATGTGGCAAATGACAGGATTTCCTTTTAGGGATCAGTAATATTCGTTATGTATATCACATTTTCATTAAACATTCATCTGCTGACAAACATTGAGGTGGTTTCCATATCTTGGCTATTGTGAATAATGCTGTGGTGAGCATGGGACTGCAGATAGCTCAACATCTCTGACATACTGATTTCATTTCCTTTTATTTCATTTCATACCCAGAAGTAAGAATGCTGGATCACATGAAAGTTCTATTATTAATTTTTTGAGGAACCTCCATACTGTTTCCCATAAAGGCTATACTGGCATGAATGAAATTGGAGGGCATTGCACTAAGTGGAAAAAGCCAGGCATAGGAAGACAAATACTGCATGATCTTAAATATTAAATCTAAAAATGTCAAACTCATAGAAACAGAGCAGAATGGTGGTTACTAAGGGCTGGGGGTTGACGGAAATGAGATGTTGGTCAAAGGGTACAAACTTCCAGTTATGAGATGAATAAATCTAACATACAGCGTGATTAGTATAATTAATAATACTCTACTATATACTAAATTTACTAAAAGAGATCTTAAGTGTTTTTACTACACAAATAAATGGTAACTATGTGAAGTGATGTATGTGTTAATTACCTTGATTGTGGTAATCATTTCATAATGTATACATATATTAAACCAACCCATTGTACATCTTTAAAAAATAATTTTTTAAACCTTTTAAAAATAAAATAAACATGTGGGCTGGAACAAGCTATAGATTAACGCATATTTATTAAGTACTCACAGAAATCAAAATTCACAGAAGGTGAGTATTGAACCAAGATATTTCGACAGAGAGAAAAGAGGATTAACCTGAGTTGAAGAGGAAAGACTAAGATGACATTTCTTTTTCTTTTTTTTTTTTTTCACCTACTGCAAGTTGCAGTGAACTTTTTAAAAAATTTATCTTTATTGTTCAAAGTATTACAGATATACTCCTTTTTTTCCCCATTGATCCCCTACACCCTACATCTGCCTCCCTCCCACACCAGCCTTTCACCACACTATTGTCTGTGTTCATGGGTTATGCATATATGCATATAAGTTCTTTGATTAACCTCTCCCCACCCACTCCTCCATCCTTGCCTTCCCACTGACATTCATCAGTCTATTCCGTGCTTCTATGTCTCTGGATCTATTTTGTTCCTCACTCTATATTGTTTATTAGACTCCACATATGAGTGAGATCATGTAAAACCGAATCAGGAAGAATCAGAAAACCTGAATAGGCTAATAACAGTTGATGAAATTGAAGCAGTAATAAAAGAAAGTCCCAGCAAACAAAAGCCCTGATCCAGACGGCTTCACAGAGGAGTTTTCTAATTCTTTAAGTTGTAAGGTTAGATAGTTTACTAAACATTTTTCTTGCTTTTTGAGGTAGGCCTGCAGTGCCATGAACTTCCCTCTTAGGACTGCATTTGCTGTGTCCCATAGATTTTGGGTTGTTGTGTGTTCATTTTCATTTGTTTCCAGGAAATTTTTGTTTCTTTCTTGATCTTATTGGTAACCCATTCATTGTTTAATAACATTATTTAGCCTCCATGAGTTGAAATGTTTTTCAGTGTTTTTACTGTAGTTGATTTCTAATTTCATGCCCTTGTGATCTGAGATGCTTGATATGATTTCAGTCTTCTTGAACTGGTAGAGACTGATTTTGTGTCCTACCCTGTGGTCTATCTTTGAGAATGACCAATGTGCACTTGAGAGGAAAGTATATTCTGGAGCTTTGGGGTGCAATGTTCTGTAAATAACAGTTAAACCCATTTGATCTAGTGTGCCATTTAGAGTCATTGTTTCCGTGTTGACTTTTTGTCTAGAAGGTCTATGCAGTGAAGTCAGTGAGGTGTTAAAGTCCATGACTATGACTGTGTTGCTGTTGATCTCTCCCTTAAAGTACTTAAGGTTATTACTGAAAGGTCCTTATTTATTGGTCTTTTATTTCTTTATGCCTGTGTTTCTCTATTTCTTATTATTACAGCAGTCCCTTTAACATTTCCTGCAATGCTGGTTTGGTGGTGATAAACTCCTTTAGTTTTTTTTTTTGTCTGGGAAGCTCTGTATTTCACCATCTATTTTGAATGATAGCCTTGCTGGATAAAGTAGTCTTGATTTCAGATCCTTCTTTTGTATTACCTTGAATACTTCATGCTATTCCTTTCTGGCCTGTAGAGTTTCTGATGAGAAATCAGCTGACAGCCTATGGGAGCTCCTTTGTAGGTAACAGTTTGCTTTTCTCTTGCTGCCTTTAAGATTCCCTCTCTGTCTTGAATTTTTCGCATTTTAATTATGCTATGTCTGGGTGTGGGCCTCTTTGGGTTCTTTTGCTTGGGACTTTCTGTGCCTCCTGAACTTGTGGGACATTTTCCTTCACCAGGTTAGGGAAATTTTCTTCCATTATTTCTTCAAACAGGTTCTCTACCCCTTGCTTACTTTAGACCTATTCTTGAACTCCTATGATGCGAATATTGTTACATTCATGGTGTCCCAGAGCTCCCTTAGACTGTCCTCCTGTTTTTTAGTGTGTTTTTTTTCTTTTTGGATCTCTGATTGAGTTATTTTTTCTACCCTGTCTTTTAATTCACTAATCCGATCCTCAACTTCCTCTAATCTGCTGCTTATTCCTTCCAATGTATTCTTTATTTCTGCTATTTCATTTTTAATTTCCTTCATAGTTTCCATATCCTTTTTCATGCTGTTGAGCATCCTTACAACCAGTGTTCTGAATTCTCTATCTGATAGATTGTTTATCTCCATTTCATTTAGTTCTTTTTCTGGACACTTCTTTTGTTCTTTCATTTGGGGCTTGTTTTTTTGTCTCCCCATTTTGTCTGCCTATTTGGGTTTTGTTTCTATGTCTTAGGTAGGCCTGCTAGGACTCTTAGAATTTTTGGAGGGTATCTGGTGCAGACCTATGTCAGACACTGCTTGTGGCTGGACTTCAGTACCCTGTTTGGAGCTATCAACAATCCACATAGAGGTCCCCACTGTTGGGGCTGGGTGTGTTTCGAAAGGACCAAGATGCATACCAAAGTCTGTTTTTCCAAGGCCTGGGTCCAGAAGCAGATCATGTAAAGACTCAAAACACTCTAAAATCTGCCTCTGCCTGCAGGCTGATTAATTTAATTCTCTCAGTGACTCTCAGGCTGTAGAAACTCCACAAGGTAGAATGAGAGGTTTTTCCAGCAAGCTGGGGCAATTGTTTCACCCTCAGACAAAAGCTGCTTGGAAGGTAAATGTCTGCCTGCGCAGTCTGAGGGAATGACTCAGCACAGGAATCCAGAGGAATGCCCCCGAGCTCTATCTCCAGAGCCCACAATCCTAAATTCTCCTCATTCAACTCCAGTCCACTCTGCCCTCCCTCTCCTGGAGCCCAAGGTGAGTGGCTGCACACAAAACTTTGTGCATTGGCTCTTTAAGAGGGTGCCTTCATTTCCAGCTGTCTCTCCCTGGCAGACAGAAACCCTGATGCTTTTTGCAGCCAGATGTTATGTGGGTACCTTTCTCAGTTCTGGTGCTCTTGGCTGGGAAGCCAAGTCTGGGGTTTAGTCCCAGAGTCCTCAGTGAGAACTCCCAACAGCTGAGATATCCCTCCAGACCTTCAGCTGCTACCTGTGGGAGCCCAGCCAGCCCTCTTGCTCCTCCGCACTCCCTACCAGTCTCTATGTGGTCTCCACTTTTCTCCTTGGGTATGAGGGTGCTCTTCAGCTTGTCTGCAGCTGCAGTTGATTATTCAGGATGGTTTTTCTATATTTTAGTTGTAATTCCAGTTTGGTCCCGGGACAGTGTCAGTGTAGCTTCCACTCAGTCCTCTGCCATCTTTAATCTCTCCTTTGTGGGATTTCTTAAGATGAAATAGTTATATGTTAAATTGTTCTTAATATAAAATGGTTAAATAGTTACCTACTATATGTAAGTTAGTTCTAGTAATACTATGCAAGAAAACAATAATATGAAAATTAATTGTCTCCATTAAACTAATAGAAAAGGAAGGCCCTCCTCCGGAATTAAGAGAATGGGGACTAAACAAGGACACTAGAGATAAATCCCTAAGAAAAAGCCACCTTTTTCTAACCTTTGAGCTGGTGGGTGCCAGAGAGGAGAGAGGCAGAAATAATGGAGTTCTGCCAGAAGAAAGCTAGTTTCTATTAGTGTTCTCTAAGTCAGTGAGAGCAGACACCTCAGAGGGTTACACAGAAGAATTGAAAAGTGACCACTTCAGCCCACCTAATGCAGGGAACCTACTGAAACTTAGTTCTATGCACCCAGTTGGGAGAAATATGAGAGCCCCTAAAGCTGCTCCCAGGTTTCACGATCTACTCTGAAGGCATAGGAAGAGGAATTGTAGTTCAGACACTGCCTATAGAAAACTGAAGGTACTTCACTGAAGTCCATAAGGAGCAATGAGTTCACTCTGAACCAAGGAAATCTGAAGACCTATACCTTGCCTCAGAGGTTCGGAATTGCTAAACAGAAACAAGAAAGTAGATTTGTTACCGAGGCTCACTTATCTGGCAAACCCATCTTTTTTACTGTTGACACTATTACAGATGTCCCCTATTACCACCACCCCTTTGCCCACCTCCTGCCCCCTGAAGAACTAAATAGAGAAGGTTCTGGGAGCTGTGTTCCACTGTGGTGCTGAAGGCTGCCTGCCAAGATACAAAAGTGAAGTTGAAAGAGATGGGAGATAATGAGGAGTAGCGGCTGTTGTAATCCACAGAGGTTTCCAGAAGAAGGAATGATCAAAAGTGCCACCACCACTCACCACTGAGCTTCTATCACTGAGAGCAAGTGTCAATGAACTATCAGGCAGGACTCTCAGCTGGAACTCCCACAGACAGGATTGTTCCTGGCTGCAGCAGTGTCAGGTTAAACAGGAAATGAGGGAAACTTTTTCCTGAAGAATTTTTGCAGAACTCCTTACCACCCCAATGCAATGACATCCCTGAACTATCCAAAAAGAAATGATAGGTCACTAATCTGATATATTAATTGAAGGTCTTCTGATGAATTCACTGAAGGTAAAGGACACTTTCACATTAAATAATTTCATGGGGATTAGAGGCCCAAAAATGAGGGCAGTTCTTACTGTATCTTGAATATATTAACTCAAGCCTCTGACTTTCTAGGTCCCAATATGTGACACTGGAAAAGAACATTTAGAGATCATAAAATACGGTTAATGGGACATGGCTTTTCTAACTGCTTCAAACCTCATCTGTAAACTATAGTTAATAACATCCTCCTGAGAGTTTGCTGTAAAAATTAAATTAAACTATGTGAAAAATATGTGAAAAGTCTCTAATGTGTTGGTTGGAACATAGTAGGTTCTTATTAAGTATATAAGAGAGTGTATGAGGAAATCAAGAGTCAAAAGAATGAAAGATTTTCACTTTATATAAATATATCTTTATTGTAACACATCACAATATGACACAATTATAATTATTCACTTGTGTTCATCCTTCATAAAGGAAAAATTCATGTTTATTTCAGATCCTTGTGCCCTGTGTCCAAATAACATTGTTTATTGTGTGCTCAGTAACTATCTGTTCAATTAAGTTTATTTTGTTTCTTACTATGAGCATTGAAGCATGAAGACTGGATAGTAGCAGTGAAATTATTGGGGTGGTCTTCAGTCTCCCTGCTTAATACCTAGAAAATTCAGTGGATTTTAACAGCAGCTACTCCTCTTATTTTCAATTTTCTGAAACATCTTTTTGGCATTTAAACAGACAACCTAATGTCCCTGGTCCACTATATCCTACTATTGCATTGCTACTGTCTACTCATCCTGCTTCAAGATTAATAGTAGAAAAATACCACATACTTAGATGTACTTTCCCTATTGCTCACAAGTCAAAGAACAGAAAAGGGGGGAAAGGAAAATAGAAAAAATGAAAAAAAGATGTGTTGTATTTTCTGCCTTCACATCTGGGGGCACAGCTGCTGGACACTTCAGCTATAATTTTCTTTTTTTCCTGCACTGAACTCCTGAAGGTTCACTGAAGGGACAATATTATAACTTTTATATAGATTTCCATACGTAGGTTTTTATTTTTTTAAGATTACTATAAATTAATCCAAGCTATACTCCATATACAGAGATGGAATAACATTTCTTAGAATTAGTAACATTTTCAAAAATTTTAAATCCTGCTAATCCCTGAAATTGATTTATTATTTCATGAATGTCCATTTTATAACTCAGTTTATTGCCTCTAAAGTGACAGTCTCTAGACACATCTTGTTTCCTACGCATATTTCCAAGGTGATGGAGAGGCCTGTAGACATGGCACTAAATGGATTATCCACACAAGAATCAAATCTCTTGCTAACTGAATATTTATCATCAAATAAATTTGCAGCTTCTAAACTCCACACTCAAAATTGTTGCTATGCAGGATGTGTGTGGCAGCACAGACCATACCAGAAAGAGCCAGGTCGTTGATATGCATAACTAGAATTAGGATCAAAAGATGCAGTATTTGATCTTGGACCTGGACATAGCTTCATAATAAAAGGTAGGTGTTTTGGGTCTTTGATACAGATCATCAAAGGGGAAAAAAACAAAACCTTTGGTGTTTGATCAAATCTCAGAAGGAAATTAACCATGGCTGTTCCATTAAACATCCTGGGGAAAAACTCATTTTAGAGAAACACATAACCTACATTTGATGCTAATTTCAGATGCTGTTGTAAGTATCTGTACTAAATTATGACTAAGCCGTTTAGAAAAGAAAGGTGAAAAAGAAGCAGGTCCCCACCTTGGTGAAAACTGAACAAACATTGAGAAAGAGCTCCACCTACTGGAATCAGTTTCCCTAAATCTAGCTACAAAGAGGAAAATACTCAGAAATTGGACCAGAGTACCCAAGGGGGCCCTTAAACTTTGCTGAACCAAAACTTCAACAGGGTCATAAGTCAAACAGTAGGTAACATTCTTTGGAGCTGGTTGAGCTTAATGTCAGGTCATTCTGAGCAGCATGAAATTTTTTAGGAAAGTCATAGGAAATTTTTTTAATTAATTGACTTCTTTCAACCACTGGCTCATAGAGTTGTATTGTAGCAACCAAAATCAATATTATAGAGAAAAACAGGGATTTTTTAAAAGTATGTTTTATTGATTTCAGAGAGAGGAAGGGAGAGGGAGAGAGAGATAGAAACATCAATGATGAGAGTCGTTGATCAGCTGCCTCTTGCACGCCACCTACTGGGGACCAAGCTTGCAACCCTAGCTGGTGCCCTGATCGGGAATCAAACTGTGACCTCCTGGTTCTTAGGTCAATGACCACTGAGCCAAGCAGGACGAGCCAGACTCCATTTTTAATGCCTTGATACATTAACCAGCATTGATTCCTTCCTTCTGTAAACTAAGTTTTTCTAACTTAGTTTCTCTTAAATAAGCTTTTAACCTAGCTTCTTAAACTCAACTAGGTTTTTTCTAACTTTGCTGTTGGGTTAATTAACATCTATATATCTAAGATTAAGAAATATGATCTACAGATTTAATGGGTACTATATAATTCAATTAAGCATGCATTTTTTAAGATATGTTTCAGGAATTATGCCAGGCTTGAAGGATAAGGCCTGGAACAGAAAGTTTACCCCTTACTAGAGTGCAGGTAGAGTGATTACTTACCTATCAAAATCTCAGCATATAAAAAAATCTCTCCATAAACTTCATATACACATAGGGAGGGGGTCTGGTGAAGGATATTGGAAAAGGGACAAGAGGCTAGAAGATGACCCTGGTTCTTCCTTAACCTGCTGTGTGACTGTGGTCATGTTACTCAGCCTCTCCAGGTCTTAGCTTCCTTGTGTGTTAAACCAGGGTCTTGGACAAGATCTAGGTTCTTTATTCACACCCCATCAAGGACCCTTTAAATATCTTTTTCTTTAGTGCCTTATGTTTTGAAAAAATCTCAAAATTTAGCAGCTGAAGGCAACAACAAACATTTTTGTTTCACTATTTTTGTAGGCCAGGAGCCCAGGAGAAGCTGAGATGAGTGGTTCGGGCTCAAGGTCTCTCTCAGGGTCTCTTATTGTCGAGACGTCAGCTGAACTGTAGTCATCTGAAGGCTTGCCTGGGCTGGAAGATTAAAAAAACAAGGATTTTTAATTGCATTTCTAAGCGTCCAAGCAGAGCTAATAATAGTATTGCCTAGCATTTGTAAATGTTTAATTCACAAAGCCCTTTTATATAAATTATCATTTAATGATATCTAGCAACTACTGTTTCCGTGGTTAACATCCAGCCAGGATACACCAGTATGACATATCAAAAGCACTCATTCTGATTGGTGAGTGCCTGTGTGGTACCAGCAGTTAGACATTTTTTAATATTACTCTTGACTCTATCACATCCTAATTCAAATAAAACTAAATTTAAAATAAAAAATTTGAGTAAATTTTGATTAGTAGGTCAGTATTTTCTTAAATCTATCCTCCCATTTCTCTCCAGCCTCCCACACACACGTTCAAGTAAACATATGAGCTGGGGCAGGGAGAAGAAAGTCTGCCCACCAGTTCTAACAATGCTGCTCTTCAGGTGAAGGGAAATATCCTTCACAGTATTTACACACACACACCTCATACACTAGCTCACACACATCACACACTCACATTTCACACATACACACACACCACATTCACTCACACACCATCCCGTTCATGCCAACACACCTCAGACACTCACATACCACACACATACTTAACACACTCACAATACTCTTCCATAACTCTGAGGAAACCTCAATTCCTTCATTCAACACTTTACTGATCACTGCTGTGTACCAATTAAGTTCTAGAAATACAAAAAAATAATAAGGAAGAAAATAAAACTGGATCCCTGCCCAATACCACATTCAAGTCCACACAAACTCTAACTGGGTCAATTATTTTCTTAGTCACTTCAAGCTGCTATAACAGAATGCCACAGACTGGGTGGCTTAAACAACAAACATTATTTCTCACTGTTCTAGAGGCTAGGAAGTCCAAAATCAACATGCCAGCAGATCTGGTATCTGGTGAGACCCCACATCCTGGTTTGCACATGGCATCTTCCCACTGTATCCTCATGTAGCAGAGAGAGAGAGAGGACACAAACTCTCCTGTGTCTCTTCTTATAAGGGCACTGATCCCATTCGCCAGAGTTCTAGCCTCAGGACCTATTGCTTCTCAAATAGCATCACAGTGGGAATAAGATTTCAACATATGAATTTTGAGGGGACACAGTCATTCCATAACAGTTATCTAAATGCTATAAGAGCCAATAGAAAATGTAGAATAACTTTGTGACTTAAGGATTTGAAAGGACTTAAACAAATTGCAAAAGCACAAACAAAAAAGCAAAACATTGACTAATTAGCCTTCATCAAAATTAAGCTTTTAAGTTCAACAACAAATACAGTGGGTAAAACTAATATAGCACTGACAGAGTGGGAGAAAACATATGGTGGGTTTTTTTTGGTGTTAAGTTGTATGAGTTCTTTATATATTTTTGAGTATTAAACCCTTATAGATGTATCATTGGCAACTATCTTCTCCCATGTTCAGTAGTTGTCTTTTCATTTTGTTGATGGTTTCCTTTGGTGCACAAAAACTTTTTAGTTTGATGTAGTCTCATTTGCTTTACCAGTTCTTTATTAATATAGATAATGTCTAAGAAACTCCTAAGTCCAAAATAAAAATGTAGCAATCTCAAGGGGAAAATAGGTAAGAGATTACAAAATACAATTTATGGTAAAGGAAACCTAGAAGAACAAGCATATGATTAGACACTTAAATCTATGAATAAGCAGAGAAATAAGCATTAAAACAACAGTGAAATGAAAGCCTTTTCTTTAAGATCAGAAACAAGGCAAGCATGTTCACCTTCACCACTTTTATTCAATATAGTATTGGAAGTTGTAGCTACAGCAATCAAAAAAAAAAGAAAGAAGAAAAAGAAAGAAAGAAGAAAGAAAGAAAGAAAGAAAGAAAGAAAGAAAGAAAGAAAGAAAGAAAGAAAGAAAGAAAGAAAGAAAGAAAGAAAGAAGAGAGAAGAAAGAAAGAAAGAGAAAGAAAGAAAGAAAGAAAGAAAGAAAGAAAGAAAGAAAGAAAGAAAGAAAGAAAGAAAGAAAGAAAGAAAGAAAGAAAGAAAGAAAGAAAGAAAGAAGAGAGAGAGAGAGAAAGAAAGAAAGAAAGAAAGAAAGAAAGAAAGAAAGAAAGAAAGAAAGAAAAAAGAAAGAAGAGAGAGAGAGAAAGAAAGAAAGAAAGAAAGAAAGAAAGAAAGAAAAGAGAAAGAAGAGAGAGAGAGAGAGAAAGAAAGAAAGAAAGAAAGAAAGAAAGAAAGAAAGAGAAAAAAGAAAGAAAGAAAGAAAGAAAGAAAGAAAGAAAGAGAAAGAAGAAAGAAAGAAAGAAAGAAAGAAAGAAAGAAAGAAAGAAAGAAAGAAAGAAAGAAAGAAAGAAAGAGAAAGAAGAAAGAAAGAAAGAAAGAAAGAAAGAAAGAAAGAAAGAAAGAAAGAAAGAAAGAAAGAAAGAAAGAAAGAAAGAAAGAAAGAAAGAAAGGAAGAGAGAGAGAGAGAGAGAGAGAGAGAGAGAGAAAGAAAGAAAGAAAGAAAGAAAGAAAGAAAGAGAGAAAGAGAGAGAGAGAGAGAGAGAGAGAGAGAGAGAGAGAGAGAGAAAGAAAGAAAGAAAGAAAGAAAGAAAGAAAGAAAGAAAGAAAGAAAGAAAGAAAGAAAGAAAGAAAGAAAGAAAGGGCAGTTTCCAGACCTTAGCTATTGTAAGTTGCACTGTTATGAACATAGAGGTGCATAGATTTTTTCTAATTGGTGTTTTGAGTTTCTTAGGATATATTCATAGAAGTGGGATCACTGGGTCAAATAGAAGTTCCATTTTTAATATTTTCAGGAAACTCCATTCTGTTTTCCACAGTGGTTGCACCAGTCTGCATTCCCACCAGCAGTGTACTAGGGTTCCCCTTTCCCCACATCCTTGCCAGCATTTGCCATTTGATGATTTCTTGATGGAAGCCATTTTGACAGGTGTGAGGTGCTATCTCATTGGTTTTAATTTGCATCTACACCATGGAATACTATGCAGTTGTAAAAATGAAAGATCTCTTACCCTTTGGACCAGCATGGATAGACCTAGAGAGTATTATGCTAAGTGAAATAAGTCAGTCAGAGAAAAACAAGTGCTACATGATCTCACTCATATATGGAATTTAATGAACAAAATAAACTGATGAACAAAATAGATACAGAGATATAGAACCATGGAGCAGTCAGACAACTTTCAGAGGGAAGGCGGGGGTGAGGAAGTGGAAGGGTGGGGATTAATCAAAGAACTTAGATGCATATATGCAAGACCTATGGACACAAACAACAGTGTGGAGAAAGCCTGGGAGGGCGGGGGTGGATGCCTGGTGGAGGGGATCAATGAGGAGGGAACGGATATCTATAATACTTTCAACAATAAAGATAAATTTTTTAAAAAAGAAAGAAAGAAAGGGCACACAAACTGAAAAAGAAGTAAAACTATCATTATTTGTAATGGCATGATACTGTATAGAGAGAACCTGAAAGATTCCACACAAAAACTATCAGAACTAATAAATTCAGTAAAGTAGCAGAATACAAAATTAATATTCAGAAATCAGTTGCATATTTATACACCAATAACAAACTATCAGAAAGAGAAATTAAGAAAACAATCCCATTTACAATTGCATCAAAAAAATGAAATATCTAGAAATAAACTTAACCAATTTGCCAATGATACATCTGATAAGGGGTTAATATCCAAAATTTATAAAGAACTTATACAACTCAACACCAAAAACACACACAATCCAATTAAAAAATGGGCAAAGGACCTAAATAGACATTTCTCCAAAGAGGATATACAAATGGTCAATAGAAGTGAAAAGATGCTCAATGTCACTAATTATCAAAGAGATGAAAATTGAAACTACAATGAGATTATTATCTCACACCTGTCAGAATGTCTATCATCAATAAA